>NC_138552.1:44339221-44544221 GCF_964273705.1 Natrix helvetica
GGAAAAAACCGCCGAGAAGCCTTGAAAGCTCGCGGGAATCCCACCGCCCTCTCCCGAGGAATCACCCCGAATTCGAGACGGGGAGAGGGAAAACGCGGGAGCGGGGAAGGCGAGGCGGAGAGGAGGAAGAAGGCAGGAAGGAGGGCAGGCGGGGGGCAGGGCAGGAGGGGAGAGCAGCGGGAAAGCAACCAGCCAAGAGAGCAGGCAGCGGCGGCCGTAGCAGCAGCAGCAGCAGCAGCCAAGCAGGAGAGTCCTGAGCCTTCGCTTCTGGTCCCCCACCCACCCCACCCCGGCCCGAGAAGCCGCCTTCTACCCCACCCCACCCCTCCCCCACCCAGCCCGGACTCCCCCTCCTCTCCCGGCCTTTTCCCCGGCGGAGCCCCCCCCCCCGTTTTTTTTTTCCTCCGCGGGCCCTGAGATATGGCAATGGTAGTTAGCAGCTGGCGAGATGCGCAAGAGGACGTGGCCGGGGGCGGCCCCACCGGAGCAGCTCAGCCGGGCCGGGATCCGCAGCAAGGGGCCTCGGCGGCCCCCCACACGCCGCAAACGCCGAGCCAGCCGGGCGCCCCGTCCACGCCGGGCGACAAGGGCCAGCAGCAGCAGAGCTCCGGCCAGAGCCAACAGCAGCAACAGCAGCACATCGAGTGCGTGGTCTGCGGCGACAAGTCCAGCGGGAAGCACTACGGGCAGTTCACCTGCGAGGGCTGCAAAAGTTTCTTCAAGCGGAGCGTCCGCAGGAACTTAACGTACACTTGCCGGGCCAATCGGAACTGTCCCATCGACCAGCACCACCGCAACCAGTGCCAATACTGCCGCCTGAAGAAGTGCCTCAAAGTGGGCATGAGGAGGGAAGGTGAATATGATTTCCTCCCTATTCTAAACTCCAGGCGGGGTGTGTGGAGGAGCGGGTCCCGGAGAGGGAAGGGGGGAGACCTGCTGCCCTCCCCGCACCACCACATCGCAGCTCCCCGCTCCATCCGCAGATTATTAGTGCTCTTATTATTATTACTATTAATGTCATCACCCAAGGCTACCGAGCTTATGAGTCGACTCTGCCTCTCCCCATGCCTGCCTTTTTTAAAAAAATAATGATGATGGTGACTCGGAAGGAGGAAAGGGAGAAATAAGCAGCCTTTTCTTTCCATGCTGGCTTTCCCTGCCTCGTTTCAAGAATTTCTAATTCCTATTTAAATGGGAAGGGGGTGGTTGGATGGGAATCCTAACTTCAGACGAGTCAAACTTCCTCGAAAATGTGTTTCAAGGCTGTGCGTGCCTCTGTCTGTCTGTGTGAATTGTGCCGCTTGTATTGCTACTTTCTGCCGCTTTCCTCACCTGCTAGCTTACTCCTCGTTTCCCAACATCTGGCCTTTGCCGAGATTCCTTTCCCCCCCTCGTGCTTTGGGAGGAAAGTGTGTGAATGTGTTCTGCTTTTTAAAAAAAAACTTTTGTCATTTCACCAACCTCAACCCTCTGTGTGCTCTTCATTTCATTTCCCTGGGAAACCCCATTGTCTCTTAAATACAGTAGTAGTAGTACTTCCCAGTTGCAAACCACCCCAAGTCAATGATTGCTGTGTTTGTTGTTGTTGCTGCTGCTGCTGTTGCTGTTGTTACCATAAAGCATAGCTTCTTTTTGGATTGTCAACGTTTGAAAACAGACACAAATACTTCCAGAGTTGTAATAGCAAGGTAATTCCCCCACCCTTTATTTATAATATGTTTCCATCTACTTTTCCTTTGCCCAGGTTTGCTGCAATATAGGCAAGCTCTGATTTAAAATGCCCTAAGTGTCAAATAGATCCAATAATTCATTTTCTGCAGTGAAAATTTGAAAAAAAAATAATATGTTGAAATGCTTTCTCCCTTGTGCCATAGCAAAAAAGGATTATTATTTTTTAAACTGTCCACTGATGACTTCATTTCTAACTTCAGCCAGCTTTTGTCAGGAAAGACATCTTGAAGAAACATAACTAGAAATTAATCAGCACAAAAATATATGAAGGAGATAAAATGTGCCACTATTTTTGAACTGTGCTTGAAATGCACAGCTGCAGCTTTGGAAGTCTAAACTATAGTAACAGAAATCGAAGTGAGGCAAGACAGAAATACCCTGATTGAAAATGATTAAAATATGCAATGGCGTGAAAAAGGAAGTATTAATTTGGGGGGGAGGGGTTAAAATGTTCACGAGAGGCCCTCTCTTCACCTTGTCACCTTTATTTTTATAAGTCTCAAGTTAGAATTTTTTGGCCTCGGATTAGTAGATCGACACACTTACGCCCTTACACACATACACAAACTTTGTTCAGCTTTAAATAAATCCAAACACATGTTACATTTGGGACAGTGAATGCATCCATGGCATTCGAGTAGTACGTGCAGGCGTGTGTGTACGTATGTATGTGTTGTGCATGCTGCACAGTTGCAAATGTTTTTCTTCACTGGCCAAAGCAGTAGCAAGTTGGTGCTTTCTGGAATCATACAGTTAAAGACTTAGTGTCATCCTTCTTTCCTTGCCGCTCATGTTTGGCTTCTGTAAGTTCACAATTTATTTTAATTCATCTCTTTTAACAGTAACAACCTCCCACCCCACCCCATCCTTTTAAATACAGAGTGCTTCATTTAAATTGGGCAGAGGCTTGCCTCTGTGTGTGTGTGTGTGTGTGTGTGTTTAGTGGGACTGGGACCTGATTGTTAAGGCGACAGTAGCTTGCAAAGGCTAAGGAGCGCTCTCCCTGACCCCCACCTCCCCCTTCCCAGTTTGGTAGCCTTATTGTGCGATTCCAGACTGGCAAATAAAGGGGAGGTTTGGCTGGATGGTATTTTGCAACCGCAACAACTTTGAGCACTGACTGGGCTCAAGAGGACTCAGAATGTCTCACTGGGTCTTTGAAAAGACGAAGCGGGAATATTTTGCAGGTGGGACCTGATATTGTGTGTTGTTTTTTTTAAGCGTTGGCAGAGGCAGCTTTGAAAAGCTTGTGCTTTTATTCGTATCACTACCACCACTACCACCACCTCCTCCTCCTCCTCTTCCTCCTTCTTCTTCTCATCCTCATCTTCTTCTTGCGGGGGGGGGGGAGAAAAGACAACCTCCCTCGCAGGAGCATCTGGGCGTCCCCATTTGCACAACAATGCAAGGTTGCGGGAGTGGGGGTGCTTACATTGTGTATGTCTGTGCCTGTGTGTCTGCTGCATTACCCATACCCATACCTTCGGATTTGTGTGTGTGTGTGTGTCTGCGTGTGCGTGTGTCAGAAGGAGCGCGCTTGTGAGTGAGCGTGTGTGTGTGTGTGTGTGTGTGTGTGTGTGCACGGGCGCGCGCGTTGCTTGGGCTGCTGCTGCTGCTGCTGCTGCTTTGCCTTAGCGCGGGGCGAGGGGCTGCCTGGAGGGCTGGGGTTTGCCCAGGCTGCTGGATGCACATTTCCTCTCCTTTTCTCTCTCTCTCCCTCTTTTCGTCAGCGGTTCAGCGAGGAAGGATGCCTCCGAGCCAGCCGAACCCGGGCCAGTACGCGCTGACCAACGGCGACCCGCTGAACGGCCACTGCTACCTGTCGGGCTACATCTCGCTGCTGCTGCGAGCCGAGCCTTACCCGACTTCGCGCTATGGCAGCCAGTGCATGCAGCCCAACAACATCATGGGCATCGAGAACATCTGCGAGCTGGCGGCGCGGCTGCTCTTCAGCGCCGTCGAGTGGGCCCGCAACATCCCCTTCTTCCCAGACCTGCAGATCACCGACCAGGTGGCCCTGCTGCGCCTCACCTGGAGCGAGCTTTTCGTCCTCAATGCCGCCCAGTGCTCCATGCCGCTGCACGTGGCCCCGCTCCTTGCCGCCGCCGGCCTCCACGCCTCGCCCATGTCCGCCGACCGCGTGGTGGCCTTCATGGACCACATCCGCATCTTCCAGGAGCAGGTGGAGAAGCTCAAGGCCCTGCACGTCGACTCCGCCGAATACAGCTGCCTCAAAGCCATCGTCCTCTTCACCTCAGGTCAGTGGGCCGGGCCCGGGCCGGACTAGGAAGAATGGAGGGAGGTGGGAAGGCTGGAGGAAGCGAATCAGGCCCTCGCAGGCCCTTTCCCGGAGACTTGGGGCAAAGGCAGAGGCAGCTCCCTGCCGCCAGACTCTGTGAGAGCCAAACCTCGCTGGGGCCTACCAGGCCTCACGAGTTGGTGGACGTGGGCTGGGGTAGGTTCCTACTGTAGGTGCTGCGGTGAAATTGGCAAAGCGAAGGCTGAAGGGCTGCTGCTGTGGCTGCCTTGGCTGGAGTTTGGCTTCCGAGCAGGGAGTAAATTAAAAAGAAAGAGAGAAAAGAGAGGAGGAGGTTTAAACCCCTGGCCAAGGTTTTTCACCAGAGCTTGTTGAATAGGAAGGCAGAGATACAAAGAAATCCTCCACATTACTGCTTTATTGCTCTGTGATTTCCCCCTGCCCCTTTACTGGAAACTGTTCATAATTCCAATTGCTGTGATCAGAGGAGCAGGTAAAAATTGACTTGAAGGCCAAAACTCTTTCCCCCTCCCCCCCTTTCACTCCTTTGCTGCTTAAAAAGAAGTGGAGAGAGAGAGAGCTCACCCCAAGTTCCACTCTAGATTTTTATTCTCTTTCTCCCCCATCTCCAAACCCTTTTGCTTTCTTTAGTTTCTGTAGTTTCTCATTCTCCAAGCTCTTGTTCCCAGGGGAAAAATATATAGAAACACAGAAGGCAACTCTATATACCAATACTAACAGATTAGTTGCAACAAACCCCCCCCCCCAATTAAATTAGGAACAGGGATGGATAATGTGCTGGTCCATAATTTTGTTTATGATAGATGGCTCAAATTAACTTTGCAAAAGAGGATATTAACCTCACCTTTGAAGTGCTCTGGTTGAAGTCTATAAAAATTCAGACATCTTTTTATTATTGCAAACCCAGTTGAGCCATATATCAACAAAATCAAAAATTTATGGATAAAATATACAAGATGGCCTTTGGGTCTTACTGGAAAGGTATGGCTGCCTGTGAGTTAAATTTGCACTCTGCACAGGACAATCGCATGCTCAAAAATAAATGTCCCCGAATGCAGCAGAATTTACTCCTAAGTAGGATTGTGTGAGATTGAAAGTTCATGGGAATAGTTATGCTGTTGTTGGTGGTTTTTTTAATTCTTTTGCCGTGCTTTAGTACTATTAAATTCCCTTTTAAACCTGAAGCAAAGTAATATACAAAAGATTTCATTGGCCGGACTTGCTGAAATTTCTGATTGAGAGGAAGAATCTATCAATATTTTAGCCTCACGTGCCTGAGAAATAGTATTTACACTCTGGCCAGACGACTCTTAAATTTGTGCAAAACTGTAATGTAGCAAACATGGTATTAATATCGATTTGAACACTGGATAATTTATTTAGATGGGGACTCATTGGTATGCGCAGTGCTCAGAGAGGTGGACTGTGACTGCCCCCCCTTGTTCCTCTGGCTGCAAATGCAGGGCTGGTAGTGAGGACTCTTTTCTTTGCAAGAGGATCAAGTGCAGATCTTAAAACAAATGGGGGAGATTTACGAAGCAGCCTCAGAGACACGTTTGGGCCGCATTTATCTTTGCCCTGAGTTTTTTTTTGTGTGTGTTTTTTGGGGTGGCGGAAACATGTTTTTTCACAACTGACAAAAAGGGACCCTGCTGGCATTTTTCAGGGTGATTTTAACTGCAGCTCCCCATACTTGTTCTTAACCCATTTATTCCTTTGGAGACAGCGGAGTACTGGACAAAGAGCAGAAATATTCAGACGAGTTTTAAAACAGCAGCTTTTTATGCCAGAAAGATAAAGAAAAGTGGCTGCTTAAAAAGGTTTCACTGAAATGGTCCCCAGATTAAAAGGCTTGACGCCCATCCCCCTCCATTTTCTCAAATCCTCAAGGCCCAGGCTTACCTGGCTGATTTAATAAAACAGATATGATTGCTATATTTTTCGGGGGAGTTCACCGCTATGTTAAATTGTTCATAATTATTCATTTGGTAACAATGGGTCCGCTGAAATAGCATTTTCCAGCATAACCCTTTTTATGGTCCTTTCCCATCCACCCCCACACTTCCCCACTTCCAACTGCCCCCTCCTTTCAGTTTTTATATACACTCATTTCCACTTGGGCTAATCTTGTTTTGATTGCTGGCCAGAAGGTAATTGATGGCAAATCTTTCATCAAGCCATCCAACTTTTTAAGCAAACTTTGATGGATGGAAAAAACATTTTTAGCCACCTGGTCCCAGAGGCTTAACTCAGCAATCTGATCCTAAATGTAAAATAAGTCTTGCTTCAAAATCATTGGGTTTTTTTAGATGAGAGATCAGTGTTTAAGCCTGCTTGAGATTAGTGAGTTTCTGGACTTCAGAATATTTTTGTTCACCCATAAGAAGTTTGGAGACTATCCTCCATCTAAACAGCACCTTAAAAGTAACCCCAACATGTTGACTTTTCACACCAATATTCTAATTTCCTTAGCAAATCTATTTTTAATTATCACATGGGAGGGCATATCCCTCTACAACTTGGAATTATATAGGTAATATTACCCACAGAAAAAGAGCAGTCAGTTGTATAAATCTATTTCCCAGGCAATAACAAAATGTTGATTTCTCATTTTCTCATTTGCCAACAGTATTTTTTAATTCTTTGAACACGTAAGGCTCCTGGGTGCATTAGGTAAAATATGCTCCACCTAATAACAAAAGCTGGTTGACATGTGCTATGTAGTCATTTTTTATTTACTTATATAGTTTCTCTGCCATTGATTGGAAAGGAAAATACCAAGAAATAGTGACTGCAGGGGAAATGATAACCTCTTGAAAAAATGAGAGAAACATAGTTTCTACATCCATCACCTTCTGCCTTCCTAGTCTCCTCCTCTCCTTTCTTTTCTATCTTCAAAGTAAGCTAAAGGAGGCGAGTACGCATCACTCTCCTTCTTTGGTCTATTATTTCATCTCAACTCAATCAGCTGATCGATCAGATAGCCCAGATTGTTTAATTAATTTTCAGGTTGTCTGGTCAAAAAGCATCCCCTCAATCCAGACATGTTTGCTGGGGAGGAGAGAATTACCTTGAGTGCGAGGAGTGCCAAGTAAATTCAAAGCCCACCCCTCATGCACTAGGTAGGAGTACAGCTTGAAGAAGAAGGTGGGGGGGAAAGAAAAATAACAGAAGAAGATATGTTTTATTAAGCATCTGTTGGATATATTAAGGAGAAGGGGAGGGGAGCTTTGTCGATGCTCTTTTCTCACAATCCCAGTGGTGGCCTCAAGCTGGAGAAAGCAGAAGCAGAAATAAATATTTCACCAATCCAGAGAATAGGGCAGGGAGCCTCCAAAGAGATGTGCTGAGGCAACTAGACCCTTTCATCCTGACTTATTTAGAAGTTGCCTGAAACTGAAGACCCTGGTGGAAAAGGGCAACGTGGCAAACAGGGGGAGTAGAAGCTAGAGGGTGTAAGAGGACGAAGATCTCTTAGTCACAGCTGAAGAAGATAGTGACTCTTCACTATAATGGACCACAAATAAGGGCAGGTCTCTGTTGCATGACGTCTGTGCATTGCAATCTCCCCCCCTCCCTCTCTCATTTCCTCTCTCTCTCACACTCTCACATTCTCTCTCTTTTTTTTCTCCCTGCACCTCCTCCTCTGATTTTAGATGTTGCAAATGATCACTGCATTTAAGGCAAAAGCATGGATTAGCACAACAGTCGGGCGTGCGTAATTGTACATCTAAGCGCTCCTTAGTCTGTAGCTGGGGTCAGCGAGGTCTTTTCCTCAGAAGCGTTTGAATTATGGCTTGGTTTATTTCTATTTTCGCTTGAGGCCAGAAGCGTGGGCATGAAGGTGCCTGGCAATCTTTTGAAAGGCCCGGCCTGTCACCAGTGTCACACGCAAGGCCAGCTAAAACAACAGCTCAGAAAGAATTGTGCAAATAATTTTTCATTGCCTTTTTCTAAGGTGCTACACTTTTAAGCTCTGCTTAGGGGACCCTCCCCCAGATTTAATACATTCATACCTACACACACACACACACACACACACACACACACACAGACACATCCATCTCAAAAGCTGCTTTGATCTCCGCTAAAGTGCCCTGCTAGTTGACGGCTGCCTTGTGATCAGGATGTTTTGAAATATTTATTATTGATAGAAGAAAACAAGTTGCGAATCTGAACAAGGCAGACGACAGCGACTCCCCGCTTCCCTGCCCGAAGCACCCGCCGCTTATGCGCAGGTGGCTTCTTCCCTCCCTCCCCTCGCTTCTTTTCCTTCGACTCTTGTTTTTTTCTCTCTCTCTCTCCCCGTACCTGTAATAATAATAATAATAATAATAATAATAATAATAATAATAATAATAATAATAATAATAATAATAATAATAATAATAATAATAATAATAATAACAACAACAACAACAATAACAACAACAACAACACCTAGGACGCTGGCAGCAACCCGCATCCACCATTAGCACCAGTCAATGGTATTTGTGAGGCATGTTTAAACGTTCATTTGACTGAGTTTCATGTTTAATGAATAAAAGAGATAATAATAATAATAAAAGGGAGGCAGTCGGAAAGCTACTAGGAAGGAGAGCTGGCTACCTCGGCCCTCTCTTTCTCTCTTTTTTTTAACCCTACGCGTTAGGAGGGAGGGAGATGCAAGAAAACTGGAGCTGGGCACTTTCCCGACTCTCTGGAGGCCTCCTTCCTCGGCTCTAGCCGCAGCTCGGGCCAGGCAGGAGGCGCAGCTTTGTCAAGGCGAGCGAGAGCAGCTGCAGAAGAAGAAGAAGAAGAAGCGGCCTTCTTAGCGCAAAGCGGGGAGAAAGGAGGGGGGAGGGCCGGGAGCCGAGCCATTTTCCCGGCAATGATTATCCGGCTTCCAAGAGAAACGCCGCCACATTTCAACGGCTCCGCGATCGCCTCTCGATCTGGAGACAAAGCGAGGGCGCTGCTTAGTCTACCTCGCCTTCTCTCTCTCTCTCTCCGTCTCAGCCTTCCTCGTCTCCCCCCCCCCCCCCCCACCTCCAGGAAATGGAGGCGGCTGCCTTTCGTGCGAGAACGGGCTCGGGATCCTAGCCTAGTCTGATTCGGTTCCCTCGTCTGCCGTACCTGGCCTCATTCAGCCCACCCGGGAGCCTTTCCCTCGAATGTGGAAAGACGCGCCGGAGGAGGGGGGATCCCGAGGCATCCTTGGGAGTCTGTCCACGAAGGATTTCCTCCCCACTCTGCCCCCACCCTCCACGCACAGCTGGCGGGGCCTGGCGGCCTCCCTTCCCTCCCTCTCGCTCTCTACGCCAGGGAGGGCAAGTGCGCGTGTCCACCGGCTAACAATAGGATGCAACTCGGGGAAGGAAGCGAGGCCTGGGCCCTTCCTGGTGTCTGCAGCCGCGTGGTTGCCGCGCCGAAAACGGAACTCCGGTCCCCTCCACCCCCTTTTATTTTTAAGAGAGGCCAGTCAGGTGAAGAAGGCCCCGGGGAATGGCTGCCCGGGGTCCCCCGGGGGTCTCCTGACGGGAGAGCAGGGGTGGGGGGCGGGGTTGGGGGGGGCGACCTGACGGCTAGCCGGGATGTCCAGGCCCTCGCTAACCCTCTTGCCCTGCTGTCTCTCTCCCTTTCGCCCCCGCTGCTTCTCCTGATGGCCGGACAGATGCCTGTGGCCTGTCGGACGCGGCGCACATTGAGAGCCTGCAGGAGAAATCGCAGTGCGCCCTGGAGGAATACGTGCGCAGCCAGTACCCCAACCAGCCCAGCCGCTTCGGCAAGCTGCTCCTCCGGCTGCCTTCCCTGCGCACCGTCTCTTCGTCGGTCATCGAGCAGCTGTTCTTCGTCCGCTTGGTAGGTAAAACCCCCATCGAGACGCTCATCCGAGACATGCTGCTCTCCGGCAGCAGCTTCAACTGGCCTTACATGTCGATCCAGTGTTCCTAGAGCAGCCCCTGGCCTCCCCCCCACCAGCCCCGCTTAGCGACCCGCGACGGGCCTTGCGGCTGAGCGGCCAGAAAAGGGGGGGTCCCCAGGAGAGAGAAAGAAAGAGCAAAGAATGGGACCCAAAACGCCCCACTTCCCCAAGGCCGAGAGCCCGGAGACCTCGCCTGGAAGGAAAGACTGGCGGACGCTGGCAACTCCGGCGCGGCGGCGATGGCCAAAAAAGGAGGGCAGCTCGCCTATGTTGGAACCAATGGCGACCCCGAGGTGGGAGACTTTGTAATACGAAGGAACAGAAAAAAAAGCAAAGACCGAAGGGATTTTTCTCATTGTACTGCCCGCCCGCCCGCCCGCCCCCCTACGAGAAAGAGAGGAAAGAGGAAGAGGAGGAAGAGGATTAGATGGATTTTCCTGGATTGATCACGGACCGAAATGGGGATCAAGTGTACAGCAAACCCAGTTTTCAGAAACGAAACTGAAGCCGAACTGAACCGAGGGGGAGGGGGAACGGGAGGGGGACCCACGGGGAAACACTGACCACGAACGTTGCTCTTCATTTTGTAAAATATTAGTCTTTATTTTCACTTTTTTTGTAAAATTTAAAAACATCGTTATGCGCATAAAAAGGAGAGGAAGATAAACCAACACAAGAAACAAAAATCTAGGGAAGGGGAAATAACGTTTTCCAAATAATTATTAAAAAAAACAAGGAATTGTTCTGTGTGTATGTATCTATATCTGTTTTGTATTTTTTTCTGGTTCCAAACCAGGCTTCCTGTGATTCTATACTAATAATTTTTGATATAACCCTTTGCTTCTTATAATGAGTGCGATATATGTTGTTGAAGCTGTTCTTCAAGAATTAAAAAAATTGAAGTGAGAATTTAAACACAAATAAAAGAATTTAGCAAAAAGAACAAAAGGCAAGAACACCCTGAAGGACCTGGAGTCCCGCTGCCCTCCCCCTAATCTGTGCTCCTTGGAGTTCCCTTCCCCACTTGCTTGTCTGTGGAGTTGGGGGTCCTACTTTCCCTCCCCACACCAACCCTTGGTTTGCAGCTTCCCCCAAGACTTTCAAAGGGTGGGAATGGGAGATAACAGGTTGAACCTGGGTCTAGTAAGGTGCCTCTGTTTCTCGGCGTTCCCACGCCAATTGGTTTGATGTTACAAGGGTGGTGACTGAAGCTGACGAAACAGGAAAAGTTGGAGAATCCCTTTAATAGCCTACTGGTGGCTTTGAGCCCTTCTGTGTGCATAATCCGGAATACCAATGGGAATGCTGCATGTGAAGGTTGGAGTGGGAGGAGGGAGATTGCCTTTGGACTATCTTTGTCGAGGTTAAATATTTTTTATGGGTCTTAAACTCCCTCACACATGGTACACCCCAATATCAGTTAGTGTGGCTTCAGGTTTCTGGGTCCTTTCAGAGAAGGATTCCTTGGTGATTTGGTCTCCAGAGGGTGTATGAGAGCAAAAGAGAGCTGTAGATACAGATGTCTGATGCTCTGTTCAGACCCAAGGACAGGCCTGTGTCCTTCCTGGGGTGGGGGGTGGGGGAGGAACATTGAGGAGTCTCCTTGAGGCTTCTCCTTCTTTTGAACACAGAGGAGTGAAAGCTCCAACCCCCACCCACCTTCTTTCTCTCCCCCCCCCACCCTTTTCGAGTGCATCAGCAGATTCTCAGGGCGTGGAACCCCTTTTGAAGACGACAACTTTCCCAGGGCTTGGAGCTGGTCTCTGCCAATCCCGGTAACAGCTTTCAGCGCATTAATGTTTTATAGGATCTGAGATGGAGCTGTAAGAATTCCGGCTGCCAAGGGAGCTCTTTCTTAACGTATTAATAAAGCCGGATCTTTAAAAATAACATTCGTGCAAGTCTCCCCCCCCCCCGCCCACATCCTCTCTCTCTCTCTCTCCCTCTCCCTCTCTCTCTCTCTCTCTCTCTCTCTCTCTCTCTCTCTCTCTCTTTCTCAGCTTCTCTTCCTAGCCCTCCAAACTAGGAAGGGTTTGAGGTAAGGCAGGATTTTCAGCTACTGATATTGGTGGCAGGATTTCCCCCCAATCAATTGGCTGCCTGCATTCCTTCGCCTTTTTGTTTTCATTAACAAGCTTTTCCAGCCTAACTCAACTGACTGACTTACTTACTTACTTACTCACTTACTTACTTACTCACTCACTCACTCCCCTCCCCTCCCCTTCCCTTCCCTTCCCTTCTTTCTTCAGTTTTCCAAACACAAGAGATCCTAGGAGACTGAGCCCAAATTTCTAGAAGAGCATTTACAGCTGCATAATCACTGCTGTCAAACCCTAGTCTGAAAGACTAGTCCTTGTCTGGAAGAAGAGGGTAGCTTGGCTTCCATTTGTTTCAGTTCTGCCTAAAACCGAACTCTCTATGTCCTCCTAACTTTTGCAGAGTGGGACCAGAGAAACCTACCTTTAGAATCAGACACTTTAATATATGATGTATTAGGCTTTGACCTTCGTTATCTAATCTAACCCTTGGTGGCATGAAGGTCCTTGAGAAACCCTAAAGCATTCTCAGAATTAGAAGATGGGTTCCAATTCATAAAACCAGGCTATGATTTCTCAGGTATTTTTTTCTTCTCCCACTCCCCCCACCCTAACTCATTTTTCAACATGAATAGATGTTCTAAAACTGGAAGGGAGGAAAAAGTCTAGGTGAGGTGTGGGGAAAGGCCTTGGTTTTACAGGACTGGGGTTTTATTCTTATTTCCGATGTTGTAATACTTGGAATGTGGACTTCCCAGTTTGTTTTAAGAAGGGAGGAAGAAACCAAAGGATGCTTGTTGGGTTAGTAGGTTCACAGCTCCTTAGTAAAAAAAAAGCCTTTTTCTTCTAGTCTTACTGCATAATATCTTTAGCCATGCCAAAAAAAAGAGGGGTAAATGTTTTAGAAACCGCAGCTATCTTCCAAGATTATCTAAACGCTGTAGGCAGTATTGAAACTAGCAGCAACAATGAACAAAATAAATAAATCCACAAAGTATATCCTGCCCTCTGTGAAAGTGGGTGTGGTTGCCAAATAAACCTTGATTTGCACTTGAAGCCAGGACGCCACTTAGGCTGCAGTTCGATGGCCTTGAGTTCATGTTTGCTGCAGTGACAGAGTCTTTCCCCAAACAGCCTGGCCTCCTCCTGCTCTTTGATTTCAATCTTACCTTTTTCCAAGCAGCCTAACTTTGGGGTGTTCTGAAATGAGTCATGGGAATTTCAGGAACTTTGATAAGGGATGTTATGTATATGCTGCGCGTGTGTCTCATTTTGCAAAGTGAAATTATGGCTTTAAGCACACTGCTCTATTCCTCCCCCCCCCCAAAAAAAAAACTCTGAAATTTAAAGCTGTCCCTAAAATAGCATTTTTTGCACACACTCACTACAGGCTCTTTTCTTGTACATTTGTTGCTGTATTCAAGGACAACAAGCTTTAGAGGTCCCTACGCCTTCATGAGAAAAAGGGTTACATCTTCCTAAGGGGGTGGGGGGACTCGGCATTTTGTTGACAGCTGAACACTGGAAGTGCTTAAAGTAAATGAACCACCCTTCTTCCAACCTGGTACCCTACGGATCTTATTGACTACACATCCCAGCATCTCATATCAACAGGAGCAGGAGTCTTTGTTAGTTGTGGTAATGGGAATATTGACCCAAGGTATAATAAAAAACCAGGAAAGTGGTAAACTGATTTTTGGGGGAAAATTAGGGTAATGGATGCTACCAAGATTGGTGAACACTTGGTGTATTCCAATCATCAATTGGGTTTAATTTGTTTGTAGGCCTTTGGAAAATGAGTGGAATTCAGCCACAGCCAGTTTAGTTGTTGCTGCTTTAAAAAAAAATTGAGACAACATGTCTGGGCTCCCATAATTGCTATTTGAGAATTATCTGTGGTCTTTTTTTTTTAATAAACCAAAGAAAGCAGATTTATTTTTTGTAGAAGACTAGAAGTTGGGGAGGGGGAGAGAGACTGAAGAATGAAAGGAAGAGAGAAAAGGGACTATTGCTCATGCTTGAAAGAGGCAATGAACAAGTGTATTTTGGACAGTCTCCTCCATGTAAAAAGTAGCAGTAATATACCAAAGAAAACACCTATAAGAAGTTCAAGCTAAAGACTTTTCTTCACGCTGTGAAATTTAGTTAGCCTGCTCCCTTTTAAGTCCCATCATCATGAGGAAACTCTAGTCAGCATATGATTTCTTTTTTACTGTAGAATTTTACCTTCAAATGATTTTTCTTTGCAGATAAAATGTTTGCAGAGGATGAGAGTTTTACATTTCTCTGCAGTTGACTGGAAAAAACTTCGAGTTAAACTAATTTGGGATTTTTTTAAAAAAAAAGTTTAAAATTCATCCGAATTTGCTGTAGTACATGGAAGTTAGGTTAACCCCTTTCTGTTTTAAGAATCCCAGAAGAATTGACCCATAAACCGAGTAGTTCCATCACAAGCCTGGACAGAGAAGGGGAAACCTACCCACACTGATCCAGGAACAGAATTTGGTTTGAAGTTTGTTTTGCGTCTGGTTTTAGGGATCAGAATGGGATGCTTGATCTTCTTAAAGTAGTCTTAACTCTACACAAAAAGAGAAGTCAAATATATCCCCAACCCCTCCTCCTCCTCCTCCTCCTCCTCCTCCTCCTCCTCCTCCTCCTCCTCCTCCTCCTCCTCCTCCTCCTCCTCCTCCTCCTCCTCCTCCTCCTCCTATCTGACAATAGACTTCAAATCTTATTTTCATCCTTATCCCAAAGAAGAGGGAGAAGAGATTAAAAGGAATGAAATATATTTTGCCCTCCCCTCTCTACCCGGGTCATTATGTCCACAATTTGAGCTTCATTTTTTTCCCTAACAACACACACACACACACACACACACACACACACACACACACACACACCGTCCCGCTAGGAAAATAACGCGGAAAATGAAAACAGGTTCATCTTTTCTAATGGGTTTCCAAGGGAAAAGGCGAACGGTCAGCCTAACGACTTTGCCAAGGTCTTCCAGCTTGCCGGGAGCGCGCGGCTGCTTCGCTGGCCTGCCGGGGCTTCCTTAAGCAGTCCGCGTTTTGACGAGAGCTCCCTGAGGTGCTGGGGGGCGAGGGGGACTCAAAAGAAAAAAAAAAGGGGGGGGGACACAAGTAGACGCCAATAAAATTCTTGTGTTGTTTTTTTTTTTAAAGAAAACTCGCGCCGGATCCAGGCCGTTCCCGAGCGCTTTGACTTGGGCAGCCAAAAGAGTTTTTCTTCCTAAATGAGTTAAAGAGCCATTTACCTCTGGCGTCCATTCATCACCGCCACAAGTCGAGAGCCTCGAACATGGGGGCGATTTGTTTGCTTACACAACCAGCTGGGCGCAATTTCACGTCTGAGGTATCTATCTGAAAGCGCCCCTCATTTATTACCCTTACTTGTCAACGGATCCACTTTCAAAGGTGGGATGGGGCTTTGCAAAAGAAAAAAAAGGAAGGATGGAAGAGGAGAAGGAAGGAGGAGGAGGAAGGAAAAGAAAGAAAGAAAGAAAGAAAGAAAGAAAGAAAGAAAGAAAGAAAGAAAGAAAGAAAGAAAGAAAGAAAGAAAGAAAGAAAGAAAGAAAGAAAGAAAGAAAGAAGAAACGGTTGTCCATGCTGGAATGAAGTATTTTCCCAAATAACAGCCCCCCCTTCCCCAGTTATTCTTCCCTGCAGATCCGGGGGCTTCCCGGGCAGAGAAGGGGCCAGCTGGGAAGGCAAGAAGACCAAGCGGCCTCCGCAAGAGCCGATGGGGCGCGCAGTGAGGGCCCCTTCCGAGTTTTGCGCTCTCCGCCCGGCTTCGCCAAGCCCGCTTACTCCAACGTAAATCCCGGCGAGGCTGTGGGCTTCCTGGTCCCCTCTTGGAACAGGTCTGGCGGAGCCCATTGTGGGGTTCTTGGCCAGTCATTAACGCCCCAAAACTGGAATGCCAAACCCAGCCGCCGTTGAAAAAGCGAGAGCAATTAGAAGAGTTGAATGGCCGGAAGGTAGGTAGGAAGGAAGGGCTTGGCGATTCCTTTTCGGCCAGGTACAGCTCAACAATTCAGGGACAGGTGAGGGACGGCGCCGCTGGGGAGCAAAGTGAGGCCAAACAATCCGCGATCTTTTTTTAAAAAAAGTTGCTTATTTTAATTCTCTTATATATAGTTACAGGTTTACATTCACATAGTTATTATTTATATTTATCACTTTTACACATTGTTTTTCCATATAAAAGGTTAAAGTATACATTCTGGGTTGCTTTGCTTACCACCTATTTTGTACACCACCTATTTTGTATTATCACCACACTGATTTTTTCTTTTCTTTTCGCCCTCCCTCCCTTCTCTACTTTCTTCCTTCCTCCTCTCCTTTCCCTTTTCTTCTTCCCTTGCCTTTCCCCTATTCCTCTCTTCCTCCTCCTACCCTCTCTCCTTCTCTTTCTATCCGCGATCTTTGAAGGCCGGAGTAGCTACGTCTGGTGCAGCCGGGGGTAGGGAGAGGGGGAGGAGGAGGCTGTCCTTCTGAACTAGAGAACCGCGGCCTTATCCAAGGTCGCCCTAGCACCAACCTGACCCCTGCTGAATGCCAAGGCAGCCGGCTTAAAGCTCAGCGATCCACCGTAGCGCTGTTAGGAGATCAGACGTTCCCTCCACGTGGCTGGGAAAGGAAAAGGCGAGGGGCTGAAGAGATCAGGGGAAGATCTCTCGATCTGTTTCTTCCTCGGCCGCCCACCTGACCGAGAAAGGCGGAAAAGAGCAGATCGGTTTAGAAATAGGGTAGGAGAAGAAGGAAATTCATAGACAGGGGAGGAGAGGGGAGAATTGGGATCTCCTCCTCAATCCCATCTCGGGAACCCACGGACAAGGTCGGGCAGCCCCTTGGAGTCAAGTCTGACCGGGTCTGAAAGCGGGGAAGGCTCGGTCTGCGAGGCCAGCGGCCTACCCGGGTCCCTGCCCTGCTTCCACCCGCGAATCCGCGGCGGTTGTCTTTCAAAGGAGAGGCGCAAGGAAGGGAGATTCTTGGGGCGAAGTAGCCTGGCTACTTAAAGGTTTTAGGGAGGCGTTTGCCTCCTATGACCTTTACAGTGGACAGAGAAATCAAGCGGTGCCTAAACCTTGAGGTCAGCGATCGATCTCTCTTTCTGGGCTTAGTGGATGGGAGACAAGGGCCTGCGTGTATATAAGGCGCGGTGCAGGAAATGGGGCGGGGGGGGGCGCCTCCTCCCCCCAGAACTTGAAAGCCAAGTCAAGGTCGTTTAATCGGAAAGCGGAGGTTTAAAAAATAAAACCTCCAATCGGAACCTTTTGGGGGATCAGACTAAGTGGGAGAACCCAAAGCCATGGGAGTTGTGTGCGCACTTGTGTGTGCCTGTGCGCCTGTTCCGTGGGTGAGTAAGGAACCTGCAGCTAGATGAAAGGCAGGAAACGGGACCTGCAGTCGGGCGGGTGGCTGCGGGGAGGCCAAAACGAGCGTTGCATCTGAGAAACCTGACTGGGATCATCACAGTCTAGGAGAGACCGCCTGGTTGGGCTCGGGGAAGGGAGGGGAGATGGGAGGGGGGGAGTTGCGAAAGTGGGGAGGGAATGACGTGACTGGGCGATCTGCAGCTTCTCCCGGCTCTGCTGAGGCTGATTAGCATTCCTCGCCCGCCCCAGACCCTGAGCTGACAACTAACAGAGATATCCAGTCCAGCGCTAGGCCTCGTCTGCTTTTGTCTCCGGCTGTCTAAGGAGAGAATCGGGATTCTTCGCGGGTTCTGCACCGTGAACGCCCCGCTGCCCGATCCCTCCGCCAGGCCTTCTTAGACCCCCATCCCACCCTTCAGACACACACACACACGTCCTCTCTCAAGCCTTTACAGACCGCCTCTCTCCCCACCAGGGCGCTTTATAGATCCGCTGGCCCTGGAAAAAGTTAACTTGCCCGTTGCTTTGCTAACCTACAGCTCCGAAGGACGCACGCGTGGGGCCTGCCTGCCTTCTCCCAAGAGATCCAGGGGATTTCATTCGCGGGGGAAATAAAATACGAAATGCCTCGGAGAGGGAAGGTTGGCTCTCGGTCGCCCTTGCCTTCTCTTTGGCCCCCTTTCCCCATCTCCGCCGCCTCCTCCTCCTCCTCCTCCTCCTCCTCCTCCTCCTCCTCCTCTACTTCCCTTCCTCCTTCTGCTCCTCTCTTCTTTTGCTATTGGGAAGCGTGTAGTCTCGCCCTCTCCCTTGCAAACGGTTTTACAAAGAGGAGGGAAGATTAGGATTTTTTGGAGGGGGGGAGAGAAGATTTGGCTCTAATCCGAAATCCAGAAAGACCTTTGAATTCAAACTTTCTTACTTGGATGGTTCTCGGTCGCGATGAATAAACGTCCTAGGATTAAACCCAGGCGTTCAACAAAAGAGGGTAGAGGTTAAAGATCCTACTACAGTAGGCGCGGGCGAGCGCTCGTACTCTCTCTCTCGCGCGCGCGCGCGCTCTCTCTCTCTCTCACTCTCTCTCTCTCTCTCTCTCTCTCACACACACACACACGTTAGTTTCTTGCAGGAAGGGAGCAAATTAGTCCCTGTTGACAGATGCTTGTCAATTTACTAGCTTCTCCCCCAATTCCCACTTTCTCTCCTCCCTAAGCCTTTCTTTGGGGCTGGCTTTGTTGCTTTTAAACTATGCGAGCCTCTCCGGAATGCCAGTCACGAGTCTAAACTTGGTGTCCATCCTCCTCCTCCCCCCCCCTCCTGAAACGACCTTTTTATACGGATCCTGATATGTCTCAATCTGCGCCTCGCTCAAAAGGCTCCTTTCTGGTCCCGCCGCCGCTCCGACCGACCAAAGAGGAACCCCGTCCCCCTCCCCCTCCCCCGCCTAGGCTCTTCAGAGCCTGAATAGACCCTCCTGGCCATTGGCGAAAAGAGTGAAATCAGGTGGGGGGAAGGAAGAGATGGAGGAGCCATTTGGGGACAGACCGCCCCCCCCCAGGCCTGGGACTACCTGAGCTCCTTGGGAAGAGGGAGGGGAGCCAGTGGCTGCTATTCAGGCCAAAGTGGGAGGGGGGTCCTGACTTGCAAATGGACTAGCCCCCACCCATAACACCCGCATACATTCTCCAGGGAGGGAAGAGGGACCGGGAAAGAGAGAAGAGAACTGACACCGCAGTCCAAATCGGGGCTAAGACCTCGCGAGCCTTTCTCTCAGGGAGACCTGCGGGGCAGGAGGCCCGAAGCGATTGGTCACAGCCTCCCTCCATGGGTCACTCTCTGCGCCTTTTGCTTGGCTGGGCGCTGCGGCCGCGGAGCCTTCATCGCAGAGAGAAGACGGCGGAGACGGGAAGGAGGTCTTTAAGAGGGCAGTGAAAACCCCCCCCTCAAATCTCCCCCACCCCCACTAAATAGGACCGGGGAAAATGAAGCACAAAAGACGTAGTGGGGATTAGGGGGCTGGGGGTTACCGCGGCGGCGGCTCCAAACGAAACTTCCTAACTGTTGAAACAAACAAGCTTCCCCCCCCCCCTTTACCTCCCCCCCCAGCCCCAGACCCCGGGCCTCCCTTCCCCGGTCCCCCCCCCCGCGCGGTGATGCAACCCGCAGGCCAGCCTATCCCGAGGAAGAGGCGAGGCTTTCGCTCCTTGTCGCCTGGCACCTTCTCGGGCCGAAGGGATGCCGAGCTGAAGCTTTGCCAGCGGCTCCTCCGGGCGACCCCGAGCCCTGTCTTGTCCCCCGGTCTCCGGGGTCCCCGAGCTGCGGGGAGCTGGCGAGGCCCGATGCCCTCCAAGGACGTCGGGACGGGTCTCCTTTGCTCCAGGAAACCAGATGGCTTGGAGTTGAGCGATTTGATTTTTCATGAAAGGGGGGGAGAAGGAGGGATGAGGATGGAAGGGAGAAAGGAAAGTACTTTTTCACGACGCGGACACCGCTTAGAAGCGGTGGCTCTTGGGGACGCCAGTCAGGAAGACCCTGCATTAAAATAAAGGAAAGAAAAGGAGGGGGGAGGATGAAGAGGAGTTGGAGGGAAGCAGCCTTGTTAGAATGGCGCCTCCCGAGGAAGGAGCCGGTCGGCGTTTCTTTCTTCCCACCCAAAGAGCCCCAGAAGCGCCGGTGCGCGCCTGAATCAGGCATGTTTATTCATTCTATTTGATCAGGCTCTGGATGTCTGTTTCTCCCCTTCTCCCGTTTTTATGTTTGGTTTCTCCTGATGGCAAACATTGTAGAACTATAAATCTTGCATACAGTTAATTGTTATATCAGGGAACGCTCTGCTGCGTGTTTTAAGCCCTCCCATGTATTCTGGTCCCCTTGTAACTCAGTGCAAACACGAACCTTTCTCAAACATATTAGTTAATGGGGCGAAAAGAGAAGGAGGGGGGAGGGGAGAGAGCGAGGAAGGGAGGGGGAAGGAGAGAAAACGGTGGGAACGTTTACCTTTGATCACACAGAGGGAAAGTTACGCGTGGTGAATGCACCCATTCAGATCTGCTGAAGACGTTGTTGCTCTGAGTCTGCAATAAAACCTTTTCTTAGTCAGAGCGGATTTGTGTTTGTTTTTGCTTTTCTGAAGCAAAATAAAAGATCCTCCAGGAGAGGATGCCCAAAATTGTGGGCCACTGGTCGGCTAATAACATTTGTCACCTGTACGGCCTCTTTTCCCATTTCCAAATAAATAACCCATTAATCAAATCTTTATTATCTGTCATAGATCGGCATATAATCGCTAACAAACACAAACTTGGTCAAAGTCCTCTGCCACCCTTGAAAACTCCTGTGGGCAGTTTTCTCCTGGACGGGTGATCCTACCTTTACTACAAGTTCCTTGAAAAAACTCCCTGCTTCATTTTTATGGCGAAATCTGTTGTTGCGCGCACACAGAGACACCGTTTATTTTATGGCTCAAGGAACCTTACCTATAACTATGCTGCCAAGGCCGTATTGGCAAGGCGATAACCAGCCTTCCTGTACAAAGAACCGGGAGAGGTTCCGTTGGCTCTTTTTACAACAAAGTTGGTCGCAAAATAAGATATGGGCGGGAGGGGGGAGGAGCCTGGTCAAATTAACTGCTTTGGTAAACTCAAATATGTCTGAGCTTTTTTATCCGGTGGTGGCCAAGGCTTTCCTCAGTTGGAAAAGAAATATGTCACGGTAAACTGGCACTCACACGTACAGCATATTGATATAAAACGGAAGGGCAGGATTTTAAGGTAGCTCCTAAGCCCTTTAGAACCGGTGATTGAAAGCTACTTAACTGCAGCCATCCCTGGAAGTTAGCGAAGGATTCTGGACGATATTATTGACGAGGAATTGGCTTTAATTTAATTGCATATTAAGGCGGAACGAGGCGCGAGTCTTGCTCTTCTGCTGGGCTTAATAGCATTTTAACGGGTATTTTATTCAGCCACTTTTTTTCAACCGGTTCGGTTTCCCTTCGGGAAGAGTCCCATTTGGAGTGAGTAGCCGGGTTTGCGCTGGAGACCACGCGCATCGGGGTACAAGAAGACCATTTGGAAGCTGTTGGTGTTCCCGGGAGATCAAAGAACATCAGCCAGGTGGAACGGAGCTATTCCGCTCCAACCTGCCCAACACCAGCTCCGATTCCGAGGGGGCTCTTCCGCTGAACGTGCTGGTGTTCTCCCAAGGTCAGCGCCTGGGACCAGCCCCCCGTTACTCAGGCTCTCTGCAACAACCCTCGAGTTAAATGCGAAGGTGATGGAGAGTGGGATTGAAGTTGGACTCGGCTTCCAAGGCTTGTAATCAGGCGGACACAGAGCGAGGGGGGTTCAGGGTCTGTCACTTCGTAGCAGAGCGACTCTGGCTCTGCAAAAAAAATTTTTTAAAAAAATAAAGCGCTCTGGATATAACTCAGGGGGAAGCAAAGGAGGTGAGGACCAGGACTGGGCCCAGCTCGCTCTTCCCCTGAACGTGGGAATCCCTGGTCTGGGGAGGGAGCAGTTGCGCGCCTGACAGGGCTGCGAGGGGCATCAACAGGAGAGTAGCCTGGTTTCCTTTGTCAAATGGCCTTTCCTGAAGGCAAAGGCCTCGAGAGGGACACTGGGAACTTCCTCGCGAGTAAAAGGTTGGACGTGCAGAGCGCTGGCTTTGGAAACACACCACACACAAAAAGACCAAAGGCTGCCCTTAGTGGGCCTACCACGTCCATTGTTTAGCCTGCCTCGGCCTTTGATCCTCCCTTCCTAGCTCTGCTGATTGCGGGGAGTCCGTTAAAGCCGGAACAAAGCGAATCCCCAAAGAACTCTAAACCCAAAAGTTTGGCATCGGTTTGATTGTTCCCAAGGATTCAATCCCTAAAGGTTACAGCAGATTTCTAGCCTATCCTGATTGGGGTAGTCAAATCTGCCCCAAAGTATAGTTGCTGTTTTTCGGTCGCCTTCCCAGATCTCCACCCAGCATCAAGTCTTGAGCGGGGCACACTTGGGGGGGGGGGGGGGGCAGAAACCTGGAGAATCCAAATTCCCCTGTTGCTTCGGGACTGAGGCTGCAGCAGTTCCAGGGAGGTCAGGACCGTGGAGGGGGTTTAAGCCTGGCTCATCTCGGGGCGTGTCTGCCTGCTGCAAGCGAGGGCTCCTAGAGACCAGGGTCGCGTAGGCTCCGGCTCTGATCTCTGGCGGTCTCTCTAAAGCCTCGAAGCCCCGTTGGTTGAAGGCCCTCGTGGGAAGGGAGGAGGTGAAAGGAATGGCCCCGGCGTCTCTTGGAGTGACAGGCCCCAGTCAAAGGGCAGCCAGAAAGAAATTCTGCTAATTTGAATAGGGGGGTATTCAGAGAATCCCCCCCTTTTCTTTCCCTGCTCCATTTTAGACAGGATCCTGGGGATCGTGTGTCCCTTCATCCGCGGACAGCCACGCCTGGAAAGTAATCTCCCTTTTAGAGGAGAGGCCGGAGAAAAAGATCTAGGCAGGATCCTCCGGAGGAATGCTAAACAGCCCCGTTTTGGTCAGTCTGGACAACAAGTGTCAAGGCCTAAGTTGGGTGAGCAGCGGTGGAGCCGCATTGCAGGGGACAGAGGGGGGGAGGAAAGCCTTTCTTGAGAGCTGCTGCGTTTCAAGGCAGGGTCCCCTCCGAACAAGGCGGTTGAGGGTGGTGGGCCCTCTCCCTCCCCAGTGCCATTCCCCCTCTTGCCTGGCCAAGAGAGAGAGAGAGAGAGAGAGAGAGAGACAGAAAGAGAAAGCGCGTCTTCTTTACCCTCGGGGATTCCTAGGCTCTTCCATGAGAACCGGATTTGGGAGGGAGGTTGTTGGGAAGAAGGAGAAAAGCCACATTCGCACCTCGCTCCTCGGGTGGCCCCATTCCAAAGTTTCTCCGAGACCCTCGAAAGAGCACACACCGCCTCGAGGGCTTACCGGGAAGCCTCTCGCGGGCGCCCACACGGCCCCGCCGACCCCCCCTATCCCCCCCTTGTCACGTCTTAATTCAAAAATGCCTGGTGGTGGCAGTTTCTTCCTCCCCTCTCTTCCCACCCCCCCTCCACGCCCCCCACCCCGCTTCGCCTCCCCCACCTCCCCCACCCACCCAAAGCGATTCAGCGCCTTCTTCGATAAGAGGGAAGAGCGTTTTCAGGAGTGTGAAATGAAGAACCCGTGACAGTCTACCAAGTGGGGGGAAAAAAGAAAGAAGAAGAAAAGGCCCTTTTAATGAGAACCAAAGGCAACCACAAAAAAAAAAAAAACGTAGATGAAGTGTACCGTAAAGGCGGCTTCAGCAGTCCCCTGAGATCAGCCACCTCCTAGACTGGGTGACTGCGCAGAGGTAAGGCAGCGTGGTAGGGAGGACACCGGCTTCCCCCCCTCTTTTTTCCCCTTTTCCTTTAAAAAAAAACCTGTGTTGCTTTATGATTGCTTCTCAGTCATCGACCCGTTTCCAGAGAGGTTTTTGCAAAGGACATCAGATGTTCTCTCAAGTGAAGACAGACCCTCCCCTTCATAAAACAAATTAATTACTTCAGCCTTCTCGTTTGGCGGGGTCCTTCTTTCCTCTCCCTTTTCTTGGGCTGCCTTTTCTCTTTGTCCCCCTCATCCCCCTTTTAAAAAGTCCAAGCAGGATGAAGGTCGCCAAATAATAATTTCAATTTCTTTTCCTCCCATTGCTGTCTCTCCCCCACGCTTAGCCTTCTCCCTATCCCCCCCCAAACCCCAAACTCCTTTCAGTCCAATCAAAGCAGGTAACGAGAGCGAGGAATCCCAAAGGAAAGAGGGAGGGGGCGGAGGGGAGGGCAGGAGGAATAAGACGGATTTCTTCTTCGGTGGGTAATAAAGTTAAAGACGTTGTTTTTGTCAGCCCGGCGCTAAGCAGAGAATAAATCTTAGGGTCTGGGGGAAACCAAACAGAATGGCGTTGGCGTGTGTGTAAATTTACTTTTAAAAGCAATAAATCAATGTTCATTTAAGCAGCTGGAAACCCCACGGTGGAGCAGGTTACCTGGGTAAAAAAAATGGAATAGGAAGGAGGAGGAGCGGCAACATCAAAGGACTCTCCCAAGACCGTCTCTTGCCCCCCACTCCCTCCCCCGGAGATGCCCTAGTTTTCCACAAGTTCAGCAACATTTTAAAGCGATGCCTCGGCCAAGAGCCCTCGGCTTAGCTTTCCAGATTTCACTAGAGATGCCCAGCCAGCGAACAGATTACTTGGAGCTTCTCTTCCAACTCTTCGGCAGGCAGCGGTTTAGGCAAGGGTCGGTTCCCGAATTGGACTTAAATGGGCGGCTGATGACCGGCCCGAAAAATTGGAGCTCCGACGTTGCAATCGCGGCTCGGCTAAAGATCACCTCGGCCCAAGAAGGGCCCGCGGAAGACGCCGCTCCGAGCCCAGCCAGGCCGCTTGGCCGGTCAGACCTGGGCCTCTGCAAGCCAGCCGGGCAAGGGGTGGCCCAGTTGCCAGGCAGGTGGCAGCCAGGAAGGCCAAGGTCGGCCTTATTTGTGAGAAGCGTTATAATTTCTCTGGAGAAAATTGATTTGCTGTCGTCGTTTAATTGCACAAGCTGATAGAAACATGACTTGCAAACACCGTTAATATTGGTTCTTCTCTCTTTGCTCCTTCCTTCCTTCCTCCCCCTCTTTCTCTCTGTACGGGTGTGTGTATTGCTTTCCTTCTGCTTCCTCACACACCAAACCTTCCAGTTTGCAAATTTCTCTTGGCCTAATAAAAAATGCTGTATTGGGGGACTGATAATTCTGCCCAATTTGATTACTAATGTTCCTTACTAGGGCGGGAGGGCTCTAACATAAGCTTTCTGAACTCGGAGCCCTCCAGACAAGCAAAGTTGAAGCTTTCCTGGTCTTCGGGGTGTGGAGGATGAGTCCTGTCCTGTAGCCCAATAAATTCGAACACTACCTTGGCCAAAGCTTTACCCGATAGAACAACAAAGAAAGTAAAGAATCGTTTTGGTTTTTATGCTGTCTTTTGAAAGACAGTCGATTTAGTAAGAAAGAATATTTCTTACTTTTGGGGGGGGGTGGACCCCCCCCAAATCTACCTGAAATTAAGTTTCATCTGAAAAGCAAGGGGGTGGGGAAGGCTAGATTCATATTTTAGAGAATGTTTAAACTCCTGTATCAAATCCACCGAATTATTTTAGCTACTCACAGAAAGAAATGCCAATGTTATCTAAGCAAACGGATTTCTTGTATTTATCTTCTACGGGACTCCGCTTTTAAAACCTGGGTGAGAGAAGATAACGAGCCGGAAAGGTAATTAAGAGCCAGCCAGGTGGGATTCCCCCCCCTGTCAATAAATGCTGAAAAACTGGTTGTTGCCACTAAGGGAAGCAGATGTGAGTTAGAGACGGACGAGGCGTGAGCTGCTTTCAATGAAAGGGCGACGCAAAGTCCGAGTCTGGTGCTATTTGGGGCTGGGGGCGGGTTCTGTCCAGGTGAAACGGAGGTAGGACTTTCATCACCCCTCTTTTTCCCTTCCCCCCTTCTATCCCCCCTCCCTCTTTGGTTGCTCGAGAGGCATCGTACATTTCTCGCCTTTGATTCTCCTTTCGTTTGCTAGATGGCGCTGTGTCTTTCAGGACTTTAGTTCCGATTCACCGCTAAGAGAGTCTCTTGCACTAACGTTCCCCCGAAAAGTTTCCAGCCAACATTCTGAGAAAGACATTTTTAATCTCAGTTATCACTATTTTTTAAAAAAAATGAAGGCATGCTCTTAAATAACATAAAACAACGGACAAGCCCTATTCATAATCCAAATTAAAATAGAAAAAGCATCTTCTGATCGAAATATGAACTCTGGCATTTTTCCGCTTGGGAATTCGTCATAAATTGTTTCCCCTTTATAAAGGCTTCTTTATGCTTAAGAGATCCAACTGAAAAAAAAATGAAAGAAAAATAAAATGTAAAATTATTTATTGGCTGCAGGGTTGCATCATATACATTGAGACACAGAGGTAGCATCAATATAAACAGATGAAGGTCATATTAACTTTAGTCTTTGACTCTTTTGTGAATAGTCAAAAATAATTGCGAGGATTTTAAAGTGAAAATACCCCCACTCCAAGTGAAATATATATTTATATAAGTGTATACATTTCTTGGTTAATGCTGCCTTTGGAATAGAGAAAAAATGATCCGTGTCAACGCTAAATTTATTTTTAGAGAGCTATGTGTTGTATCCTAAATGAATTCATTTATTAAGAGAGAGGGTGTTAAACAGAAAGCTTGTTTATATTGCTTATGTAATTAGCAATTTATATTATGGATATATTCATAGAAAAAAAAATAATCTCAAAGTATAATACCAACATGTATATAATGCACGGTAAATTATTTCTAAGCATTAGTTTCACTAAAATTATTAAAACGTTGCTTTCCTTTGGATTTACAAACATAGAAAAGGTTTATTTACAATTCTTAAAATAACTGAAATATAGCCTCCCCAGTCCCCCCCCATCCCTCTCTCTCACACACACCCAAAGGAAACAGATTCACTTTTTCAGAAATGTATGCATTAAAAAAAGGATTAATACCACAAAGGTAAAAGACACAAATGTGGCGTGGTTGATAGTATTTGATAAATGGCAATGCCATTTCTTTTTCTTCCCCTTTAATGAGAACCTTTGTACAATCTCAGGTGTTTAGGCTGTAATTTGGGAGGGATGATCGCGGACATTTTACAACCTGGTCAGCTCCAAATCACCAAAGATGAACACGTTGCTACTATTGCAAATATACACTCTGGATCAAACTTAGGTGTCCCAACGTACAGGGTTAAAAACAAAATGGATAACGAAAGCTGAAATGTTAAAACATCTAGCTCTTGCTGCAGTTTTCTGGCTCCCATGCAGGCAAATTCCTTTGCCTTCCGACAGTTCCACCTGTTTTTTCCCCCCTTTAGCTCCGCCAGTTGTGGCTGGAGCACCAGCAAACCTTTCGCTCTGATTCTCTCCCTCCCACCGCCTTAAGCAGTTCAAAGTGCACAGGTAGTGACTTCAGTATCCTGGGTAGCTGCTAGTTCAGGAGCAGATATTGAAGCTGGCAACTCTCTTCCGCTCTCCGTGGGCAGGCGGAAAATATTCAGGAATAAATGGATTGTCGTACGTGCCCCTATTAATACTTAGATGTTCGCCACCGAAACCAAGCAATATAATATAATCGCTCAAGCTCTGCATATCAAGAACAGGGAGTTTCAAGGAGCTCCGTTTGAGCAAGTCAGATACCCAAATGAACTGCAAATGGCGCTAGTCAAAATTAGAATAATAAATGAGATGAATCCAGAATGTAATGTGATCCGGTTCCCTTGAAGCTGAAAGGGAAAGAAAAAAAGGATGCTTTTTTCCTAGAAAAGGAACAAGTCTCACCCACGATTATATAGCTAAGTAAATTATGCATATGTTATAAAATCTGTAAGTTTCGTGGCTTCTTCAAAGAATCCTATTCATTCCAACACAAGCGGGAGAGAGACAGAGACAGATGGTTAAAAAAATATTGCAGAGTTTCTATTGAAAAATTGATGTGGAAGGTGTTGGTGGTTGCTGAATATTTTCTAGAATTAATTGCTTCTTAAAATGTTCGATATAAATTTTGCTACCCTTGAAGGAAAATAATGCTTAACTAGCAAATTAATCCTAAAATGTTATATCTGGATTTGGTTATTATTATTATTTGCAGAAATGTCCAGTAGGCATATTCAAATATTAATCGTGCCTAATGATTTTCAGAAAACTCCCTGAAGTGTGAATATGTGTATATGGTCAGGTACACTACACCACTTGGTTTCTTTAAATAACTCAGGTATTTTTGACATTGACAAATGCCCTGAAGACAAAAAAAAAGTAACTTCAAACGACTTTGAAGGTTTGCAGGGAGTAAGAGAGGGAGTGAATGGTGATTCCACCCACCCACCCACCCACATATCACAAATAAGAGGAAAATAAAATAACCAGGAGAAAAAACATAATTGGTTATAATATTTGAGAAGAAGAAAAATAGAAAGTACCATGATGTTGAATACTTAATCACAACTATTTTGTCCGTCATACCCCACCATCTTTCTCCATCATACCACCGTACCTTCCTTTAAATTTGTATTGCTAAATTTGAAATTCACTAGTTAATTAGGAGATGCTGGGGCACCCCCTAGATAATAGTGGCAAAAAGTAAAACAACCATGCTATGTCATAGTGTAAAACGGGGAAAGAGAATTATTTTTTAGGTAATGGGCAAGTGCTATGGAAAAATGTAAAAAGCCAAGACAGATCTAGGAATGAACAAAATATTTCGCTTGAGAGATGGAAGTTCTTTAACACACATTTTCAGCTTCCTAATTTGCAGAGTATAAGATTTATAATGCTGCCAATTCATTTTCTATTTAAAGCAAGCAAGCAAGCAATTGTCCATCAGAACGGCCCAATTCTAAGAAGAAAATCAGTTAGACTTTTAATTGAAAATAATTTTCCTAGATTGACTCCGTCTTTAAGAACTTTTGGAAAATTGCAACAGGTTAAGATTCTCCATCATGTCATAGAGCAGGAGTTCGTTTTGCAAAAAGGAAGATATCCTCTTTTTTCTGTATCAACCTGCTTGTTAAATTAAAAAAATACCTGCTCTATCAAACATTTTATAAGGACAGGAGAAAGTGTAAACGTTACCATTGGGAAGCTGCCTCACATAACAGAGAAAATGTATATTGTGTCTGCTCCCACCAAAGATAAGGGGGGGGGGATAAGTCAAGCCATTTAATTCATAAAAAGGTGGGCAGATGATTGGTGAAAAAGAAGTTTTTTTTGTTATTGTATCCAGAAAGCTGCTGCTAAAAAAAAGAAAGAAAGAATGCTAATTTTGCAATTAGTATTATTTCCATAAGCAAAATTCAAAATACCCACCATAGAGTAGTTCTATTCCCCGCTAAAAGCCTAATGACAACAACAATAATATGGGTGCGAATGCAGAGAATTCAGTAACCATTTCTACAAAGCATATTCCCAAAACAGCAAGGTAGGAGAATTCAGGGTTATATTTCTAAAAAGAAAACTCCTGGTTTGCTTTGAAATTCTTTTTCTACCTCAGGTGTCCCTAACTTTGTATCTTTGTTGCTCAGATGGTAACTGGGGCATTCAATAGAAATCCGGAAACTTGCAACTCCCCAAACTGTTCGCTATTTCTAAAATTTGACTCGATCGGAGAGGCAAATGGCAAGAATCCCATCACTAAAAAAACACACACACAAAACGAAAGGCTGAGCCAAAGGTTTTAAGGAGCAATGAGCGTCTTGTTAGATTGAAATAGTGGGCACGTAAATAGTGTGGTTGCGCAGGCTCCAGGTTGTTTGCTGTAGTGGCAAGGATGTGATCAAAGCAAAAGAAAAGAAGAGGTTCTTTGCCCTTCCCTCTTTCCCCTAAGCCGAAAGGAGTGAAAGGTTCGGCAGAGGATCAGGGGCGGGGACTTTGCTGGATCTGAGGATCGCAGCGGGTGGGTGGGTGGGTCTGGGAAGGAAAAGTTGCAGGGAGGTTAAGTTCGGGGTCTGAAACAGAGGGTGGGTGACATTAGCGAAGGGGAGACGAGGAAAGGGGAGATGGAGATAAAGGGAAGTCTGTCAAGTGAGTTGCTGTCAATTTTTCAGCTCTTCGTTTGGGTTGCAACACTGGGGTGCCTTTCAGAGGCTGTAATTAACCAGCTGTCTGGGAGTTGGAGTGCTCAGAGTAGGTGGGCATCAAAGAAAAGAAAAACTACGTTATGACCCCTCAAGAGAAGCCTGGCTCCCCCAATAGAGCTTATGGCTGAGGACAGACTTGGGAAGGGCAAGGACACAGTGCAACCCATGAGGACTTAAGAGAGAGAGAATCGCAGAGACCAGGAGAGGGGCAGACAGTAAAGGCCAAGCTTTGGGAAAAAGATGCCTTAGGTTCTTTCTGTTTGTTTTTTTCAGGGAAAGTGGTTGAGAAAGAGAGTGAACTCAACAGATCAAATAGTGAAGGGTAAAACCGGGCAACAGTAATCTGGAAAATGTTACTTGAATCATACCAGTGTGAACAATATGAACAATTGAGCAGGGCGGGGGAGTTAAATTAACATGTTACTCTTCCACCGCAGAAGCATTTGGATGGTAAGAAAGGAAGCATGGCAACTGATTTCCTACATTTTCTTTCGGGAGGGACCCTTTGGAGGGCAGTTGGAAGGAAGGAAAACGGTGTGGAAGAACAGGAGGCGACAGACGCGGCGCTGTCCATGGTGCTAGAGGATAGCTGAAGAAATAAGTTTGTCCTCTCCCAGCAGCCCCATTGAATTTCCTCTACTCTTTTTTTTTTTTGACATATCATGTATTTCTTCCCCATGCACACACCGTCACCCCAGCCATGATAAAAGCTGATAATAATTCAGAAGTTGATTAGATGTTTCAGTAAATGTAAAAAAAAAATAACCACCCTAATTTAACCCTTCCCCTTTTGTCTCCAAACCAGAATGAACATTTATTATTTGGAAATTTTTTTGTAAAAACATTTACAAATATTAATACTTCCAAAAAGATCCAAATAATAAATGTTCATTCTGCTTTGGAAACAAAAGGGGAAGGGTTAAATTAGTTGTTTTTACATTTACTGATTTAACCTTATAGGAATGTGACATATAGATACAATCTTGTATTATATATATATATATATATATATATATATATATATATATATATATATATATATATATATATATATATGTGTGTGTGTGTGTGTGTGTGTGTGTGTGTGTGTGTGTGTGTGTGTGTGTGTGTGTGAACCTGAGATATATATTGTTAGGAACCTGAGATTTTAAGAACAGAGAAATTGGAGAAAAAGATTTAAAAAATCTGGGATAAGTTAAGATGCAAGGATGCCAAATGTTATAACTAATAAATATTTAAAGAGGGAGGGAGAGATAGCATGCAACCGTTGATCCCTGGAGAAAAATAGAACTATGAATGGAACTCTCTCTATTATTAACTATCCAGTTTTAAACCCACAAATTTAGATCAATTAAATAAAATAAGTGCCTACATTTTTTCAGGTAATGAACTTAAAGGAATGTGCAAGTAAAGTGAACTCAGCTCTTGCTGATTTTGTAGATCCATCCATGGAAATGTTGTGCAGTAGTCTCACTGCCTTTTTAAGGGGGCTTTTCTTCTTAATTTTGCCTACAATTTAGGTATATCCGGGATATCTCCCAATAACTACTAGCCAGGCCTACCCTCTTTAGCTTTTGAGCCCAAATTCAGCCAGGTTGATACCACTTTCTGAGACTCATTAAAGGCAGAGAAGTTTCATTAGAAAACTGCTTTTTTTGCTCCAAGGAACAAAACAGATCATCAGAAAGTGGTGTTTCTGCAAAGGAAGACTTCCAGAAGTTGGGACATGCATTTATCATTTGATATTTTTGTTCTCTACAGTGCAGCGGAACAGGAGCAAAAAAGTAGCGATCTCTTTTGGGATTGCAAGAAAATTTGCTGGAGAGTTCGTAAAAGTTCTGCAGCAGTTTGGAGATCTAAGCAAACTGCTCCGTTACCTTTAGTGATTCAGAGGTATTGCACCACGGTGGCCCCCAAGTATCCATTTGAAAGCTTAAGCTGAAGTTTTCAGGACAGGAATAGGTCGGCTGAAAAGATTAGAAGAACCAAACCCATGTGTCCGTGGGAGAAATGACTCCTTTCCTCAAAGCGAGGCTACTCCAACCATGATTGAGGGGGCTTACAGGTTGGGTCCAGAAAGTCGGTGTCTCCTCCAGACCTCACCGGGTAGAAGGCTTCGGAGAGGGGTGAGGGGCACTAACTGCTTTCTCTTGACTTACAAAGAATTTGAAGGAACCAGTTCGGTTTCCTGAAATTGTAAGGCTGATATTCAAAGCCCAGCCGAGAAGCGCTTAACCTTCTGGACTCGGAGTTTCTGGTGGTGGGGGACTTCCCACCACTAGCATTCTCTTGCAAGCCCTGTGCTGCTCCAGCTGCGGAGGTGGCTCGGCCTCTTCCTTTAGGATCCCCGGCAGAAGAGAAGGGCAATGGGGCACAGAAGATTTCAGCCCAACTCTGCTGGCAGCTGGACTCCAAGCGGCATCGACCCCAGAAGCGGGAGGGAAAAGACTAACCACAAAAGATCGTCTCAAGAAGACCCTTGAGAAGCCTGATATCAAGCCACGGTCACCGGCCTAGGAAGAAAGGGGGGGGGAATCATCCTCCGGAGTCAACCCCACATTGGGTGGCTTGGAAGAGGGAGGGATCGCCGGGACATTTGACGGACAACCAGATCCTGAGACAGGAAGGGAAGCAAGTGGCACCTTGTATTTTGAGACTGTAGACCTGCAGTTGATGATGAAGACGGAACGTTTTTGTCCTAAGCCGAGTTGACTTCGTAAATCAAAACCTCCCGGAGAAGGAACTACCAAAATTAACAGGCGCGCAGGAAAAAGCCACGAAGCACTTCGTCTCTGCGAAGTTTTGCTTCTTCTGCGCCGCTGCTTACAAACTCGGTGGCGGTGCCACCAGGCGGCCCGGCCTCCCTGGAAGCCAGGGCTTTGCGTTTCCTGGGACTTAACTCGGAACTAAATGCAGGGCGTTTCTTTCCCCCACCTGCCTGGGAGCCAAGTCCCACTGATCTCAATAGGGCTCCTAGGATGGCGCTGTTTTACAACCGTGGAATCGGAAAATGGTTGAAACCACAGCGGAGCTTATGGGGGAAAAACGTCCTTTGAAAATAACGCTTGAGGGTCTGCGCTCCCCTTTCTCTTCCAGCTACTTTACTAATCTTTACTTTCCCTTTTTTAAAAAAACCACCAGAATTCAGTTACAAAGAATTTGCAAAGATGTCCACCCATTCAAGGGCGTCGCATCTTTCAATTTTCGGAGGAGTAAAAGCTCCCCAATAAACTTTATAAGTCTTAGCCTCTCCCCCCCCCCCTCCCCACGCTTTTTCTTAGCATACGTGATAAAACATTGATTGTTGTCGTTTGGTGACCCATGAAATTTGGGGGTTAGTTTTCTCTTCAGACCAGAGCATATAATTATGCAAATAAAGAGCTGTCACTGATCTGGTGAAATGCTCACAAATACATGCAATCTGAAACTGGAAAGAAAAGTGGGAAATGCGAAGGATTGCGAGGAGTGACAGCGTTTGGAAAGTTTGGGTGAGATCTCCCTCCCTCTCTCCCTCCCTCCCTTTGGACAAATAAATCAACAATTAACGTGTGATCTGTCTGTAAGGGACATGTAGAGAGATATCCCACATTAACAGTTTCTTTCATTTCAATTGAGATATAATCTTCACTGTAGGTACATGGGAGTGACCCTGCTTGCTTTATGACAGCTTTCAATTAAGGTATATGACAGCCTGAGTGGTAAAAAGAGAACAGTAGACTACTGTTCTTCCAATAAAACATTGAAATACTTAAATATCCTAAAGCAGTCGATTAGGAATCAACTCCAACATACTTATGAGATATTGATAGAGAACAAAATAAACAAAAAAGAAAAAAGAAAACTGAGTTTTGCATAACCAAAACTTTTTTGTACCAGAGCAAACTGAGACTAGGTGGCTTCTAGAGTCTCTCCTGTTTGCCTGAAAAATGGGAATAGTTCAGAAATAATTGAGTTAATTAATAGAAAGGCCATTTTCTCTGGGCCCCACACACAAGCTGCTAACAAAAATAAGGAAGTAAAGAAGAACAGACAAGAGTGGGTTAAGTTTAGGGTTACCTGGAATAGTTACCTGATAAAAGAAGGCTTCTGCCAGTTAGAAACAAACCAAGACATTCTGATACCTGTTCTGAGGACTCAATAAAATGTAAATTAGGGCTCACTTGTTTGACTTCATTCTCTCAAATGTTTGTCGGATGAAGTTTAGGCTAACTGTAAAATTTGCTTCGTATTTTATCTGCTGACTGGCAGAAAATGGTGGTAAATTGATGATAGGTCTCCATCTCCTTACCATAAACCTTTTAAGACAATAAAGAACCCGATGTAAAAAAATAAATATAGGACCAATGGAAGATCTAGTTAAAAATATCTCCCCTCTTGCCCCAGAAAGATTTATTGATATTGGGTGCATGCTTTCTGTTCTTGATTACTGATTTCTACACCCAACTAAAAGAGTACCAGAGAGTGGCAAAAACTGCTTACTCAAACTCCTAAACCCCCCTTCCCATTTGCTCCCCTTCTACAGGAGTTTTCAGCAGCCTTGGGATTCTTGCACCCTTTAAGCTGAAGGTGCCAGATTTTTTAGCTACTTCTGAAGACATCAGGATCCAGGCAGTCCAGCAATGTGAAACTAAAACTACTGATTCAAGTGACATAATTAATCCAACATTTCCCCTCCGAGTGTGCTTTAAAGTTTTTCTCTTCCATACCCCTGTCCCTCCCTGTATATCTGCAATCAAAGAAGATAGAAGTGGGACCACTTTGATGGGAGTCCTATAGTCCTCAATTACAACTAAAGAATGGAGGGAGCCTTGGAATCACTTTCCACAGTTTGTGATACCTGGTTTAAAGTTGCATCTCTCCCATCCTCCTGCACTGATGGTGGTCTGGAAGGGATGGGGTTGCCAGGGTACCAGGAACACAAAAGCAGAAGATACCAAGGATGTTGCCAAAGAACTCTGCTGTCAGAAACAGAATCCTAATTAGTTGAATTCATGGAGAGGAATAAAGCAATCTGGATTGAACTGGAGGAGGGTACACTTCAGTTCACCTTTCGAACTGTGCAGTTTTTTTGGGGGGGGGGGAAGAATGTGGAATTAGCATTGGCCTTGGTGATGAAGGTTGGACCTGGCACAATCTCAGGGGAAATAACCAAAATGAAGCACCTCTTTCTCATCACAGCTATCAGCTGCCATTCATTCTCTCTCTCCCTCTCTCTCTCTCTCTCTCTCTCTCTCTCTCTCTCTCCCTCCCTCCCTCCCTCCCTCCCTCCCTCCCTCCCTCCCCCCCTCTCTCTCTCTGCTAGGGAGTAGATGGCCTTTTCTTTGAGTCTTTTTCTAAGGGTGGATCAATAGATTTATAGGCTTTGGACCAATTTAACAGTCATGGACAGGTTCAAATTCACTGTGGCCGCTCAAGGAAGGAATCTGAGAGGCAACCAGTAAGCATCTTCCCACGTTCCTGACCTCATGAAAGAATCTTCCTTTTCCCTGCTGAAAATGTTGGACGCTCTGCTTGATTAGATAGAAGCAGAAGGGAGGGGCACCTAATAAAGCCCACGTTTCCCTACTGCTATTAGTACTTGCTCTCCAGTTCCAAAGTTGTTTGAAGATATTTTGCAAATTGGAAGCAGGGTTCCTTCATCCTTTCCCTTCCTTTGCAATGAAATTGGATGAAAGTAAGAATACTGCTAGGAATTTGTGGTTGCGGTACATGAACTTTGAGGAAGTAGAGACTGCAAGCTTAGATACATTTCGGAGTACATCACATGAAAACTATAGCACAGCCATTTCTGAGTAAGCATACATAGAATTTCATGATTATGAGATTCATCCTGATCACCAAGGGCAAAAGCATCACATTGGCAGTGAGTCGCTTTCACCTGTTGCACCTCCTACCTGTAATTCTTCCTCAATCATGTGCCCCCCCACCGCAAAAGCCATCCGAGCACCATCATGAAAGCACCTATTGCTTTCCCTTCTTGTTTGAAAAGCAAAATTTGCTGGGCGAAATGTTTAGAGGACTACATTGGGAATTTTGTGTTGTCATTTCTGCCACGCGGCCACTGAGTGTGTGTAAGTCAGAGCTTGGATGAACAGAGGCAAAGCTGGTGTTGCATCTGGGCATGAACGCCATAGCTTTGGTATAATATGTCTTTGGTTAAAAACTGTTGTCCTGGAAGCCACATTTTTTTTATATCACCCCCCCCCTTTCAATCAACTCTGTTTCCATAGAACTTTTTCATTTTTACCACTACAGAATAAAGCTGTTACGTGTGTTTTCTGAGAGGCACAGCCAGATGTCCAGATTAAAGTGCAATTTGCCAGTCCTTGAACCAACTATGCTACCTATATTCTGCTGTCCCAAGCGAAATCCCTTGTCATAAGAAATGGAAAGCCTGCAAATCTCATGGTGTTATTATTTCTGATTACTAACTAGACCTAAAATTGGGAAAATCTGTCTCTCTCGGTTAAAATCAACCCGCTGCAAAGTGCAGTGCTAGTACTGTGCTTTAAACACAGGTCTAGTGTTCTTTCCGAAAGGCTGCTATTCCTGCTTATATAGGGAATTAACTTGAAGACCTGGTAAGCTTCTCATAAAAGCGATGGGCAGGCATTATGCAGGGTGAGGACTCTGTGGAGCATTTGGAGTGCTAAATTGTGTCCATGACACAAATTGTGTGGAGAGAAGATAGAAAATCAGAGCTCTTAAACTGGAACAGCAACAGGCAGTGTTAAGCTGCTTCATTCAGCTGCAGGCTGGGAATTAGACTGAAGCAATATTATGAGGCATGTGATATAAAACCAGTTATAAGGGCATGTGTGTGCCATGGTTAGGGGGACATGAAAATGAGCTCTGGGCTTCCTGTTAAATTCACCAAGCTTTGAGATATAAGCATCAAGACAAAGCAATTGCTTTCGTTTTCTTTTTTCTTTATAAAAGCCTTGTGCCTTCTAGTTAGGTCCATTAATTTGGTATAATATTACTATTTAATTTGTTAATTTAAGTCTATTCCTGCAATCCTTTTGAAAAGAATAAGCCCTGGTCTACTCTTTTTTTTTTTTTAGCAAGGACTTAGTTATTAAAAATGTCCGTCCGTCCATCCATCCATCCCTTTGTTGCCCATCTCATATCAGTGGTTCTGAATGGCTAATACAGAATTTAAAAACTTGCAGTACATTGCAAAATAATAATATACATGTGATTGGACGGTAAGATTTCAGATTCAGATTTCCTTTAGACGGAGAAGTTTTCTGATTATTGCTTGCTTATATGACATTATGGCAATATAAATGATAGCACTATTATGCCAGGGGTGTCCAAACTTGGGAACTTTAAGACTTGCGGACTTCAACTCCCAGAATTCCCCAGCCAGCATGGCTGGCTGGGGAATTCTGGGAGTTGAAGTCCGCAAGTCTTAAAGTTCCCAAGTTTGGACACCCCTGTACTATGCCAATACAAAGATGACTGGATTCTTTTCTGCAATTGCTTCTGGTCAAATGGCTCAAGTGATCCTTAGACAAAAGTGGCTATTTCCTATATCCTGCCTTCTAATTGGTCCCAGATAGTAAGCAAACTATCTTGATTACTGAATTTCTCCAGATTATTCAATAAGGCTCAACACAAGTAAAAACACACCTGGAATATTAGAAGAAAAACCACCTTTATTTTTATTATTGTTCCTAGGTTCAGTGTAAATAGAAAGAGACAATCTTTAATATTTCCCTGTGCTTACGGTTTGGTCCACAAAGAGCAAGAGTGCTAACTGGGCAAGAATATTTTGCCCCATTATTTAGGGCTTGTGGATCTGCACTGTGGAGTAGAAACTGATGGTTGAGATTTAAAAATAAATAAAAAAACAGGTAGGGAGAGGTTACTTGATCAGATTTGGCACTTTGATAGCCTCAAAAGACTTCCTGACTGAGAGATTGCAGGTTATGGTGGTTTATTTTCCTATGACTATGGGAAAAAACCCTCAAAGGTACAATTCATAAAGAATACAAAACAGCCAACAAAACAGCACACACAAGAAAAAAAAAACATCCAGGATTTACATAAATGGGGAATGTACAGAAACAAAAGATTCCTAGCCACCATTCATGCAACAAAGAATGCTAAAAACTGAAATGACCAGGCAAAGAAGAAAGGATAAGCTAAATTAAACAATTAAATAAACCAACCATAAGCAACCCACTGGATTGGATATTGGTACAATTGAGGAACAATCAACCATCTACTGCAAAAAAATAAAAATAAAACCCCAGTTCCACTTTTTTAGGACTCAAAGGGTATTCATTGATATGTGAGGGAATCTTTTTTAAAAAAATACAGGTGAGAAAGCAACAACATATAGGCAGATGCACAAAAGCATCTACACCCATGGAGAAGATGATAGCCTTGGGAGCCAGTTGGTCCTGGCCTTCACCTGGTAGATTTCCAGCAAAGGTAACAATGCAGTGATCTAGTTTTTGCCCAGAGCGGGAGTCATATACGAGAGTATACATTTTCAGATAAGTAAGACAGCCATTGAATAATAAGTGTACATAAGGGCAAAAAAAGCCCTTCAGATTCTTCCCGGAGTCTTCTGAAATCATAAAGCTTCACTATAAATGCGTGTTTGTAGGAAGAAGAGTGGTTCCAATTTCAAAACTGTCAAATAAATACAATGAAAGAAAGGCGATCAATATTCTGTTTTAGTGTCATCAGAAGTGAAGCCATACGAGAGAATAAAATGACTGCATTGTGTGCTCTTCAACTGCTATATGCTTGGCACCCAAACTACAGCCCATGACAATTAGTGCTTCCAAAGAAGCTAAAGTCACAGTTCTCACACCGGCTCATTCAAGACACCCAGAGCAATTTAGTCGCTTGGCATTGTCCACTTTCTGACAGTACTGGATCAACTGCTAAGTGCTGAATTCTTGCATCAGGCGGCAGCTTTTAGCAGAAAATTCCCGGAGAAGCAAAAATGGCTGGCTTTTCAATTTTGATATAGGCCACACCTATGGATGTTGACAGCAGGCAGTGTCATAGCCCAAGGATGAGGCAGAACTCATTTCATATAATTGGAAAGATCTGTTGACAAAATGTGGATTCATGCCTACATGGACTTCTTTTTAAGTCCAAGTCATTAAAAGTGATTAGGACTGTTTTCATAATAATGCTAGATTTAGTAGCATTAGTATAAGTAGTCGAACAATAGTAATTGGGACTGGAGCTACCATCGCTAAGCAATGCAATAATAAAACATGATATCATGTGACGGTGCGGCTTAGTGATGGCAGATCTGGCAGTCTCCAGTTATTAAGTGAGGACTGTGCAGGTTGTTAAGTGAAGACCTCATGTGATTGCAACTTCTGACTTCCTGCCAGTTTCCCCAATGACTTTGCTTGTGGGAAGCTGGCAGGGAAAGTCCCAAAGGTGATCATGTGACTATGTGTGGGGGGGTACTGCTCCAGCCATAAGTATGAGGACTGGTTGTAAGTATCACTTTCTCGGTGCTGTTGTAAGTTCAAACGGTAATTGAACAAGTAGTCATTAAATGAGGACCAACACATTTTTTGTCGATCAATATTTCACAGTGATAGCCAAATGACTAAGGAAAAATGAATCTCCAGATGAGGATTCGACCATGTGAGGGGGGCAATGATGGGGTGATATCCCTCAGCAACAAGAGATGGCAGCTCCTTTCTAATGCTGACCCTGTTTTGCCAAACTGAAAATGTTGCTGCTTCTCCCTTTGCCTTGCACTCGGAAAAGGCTAGATGTTTGGAATTCTGGTACCATCCAGGATTCTAAAAAAGTTATTAGCTATTTATTAGCTAATAAAAGTTATTCGCTATTTGATCTGTCATAAAATAGATAATCTATTTGAATAAAAAATAAAGATGCCAACCAAGCATCAGAAGAAACACTTTAAAATACTACTGCTGCTATTTCTACTTTTTAAAAGGATCCAGCAATTTCCCCTGAAAACCCTAAAAGTATTCCAAAACAATAAAAACGTTTGGAAAGTGCATTCCTCAAACACTAAAACTGGGAGCATTTGAGTTCGGTCCCACAATTGAGATTTGCTTGGAATCGTTCAAATCTTCCCAATAATTTAAAAAAATAGGTATCGATTAACTGCATTTTCAAGTTCAATGCAGAGGCTTTCTTCATGAAAAGAAAATGAGCAACCCATACAAGGAAACAAAAAATATGTCGTGGCTACGTGAGAGTCAAAGCATTTATACTCCAATCACAGAAAAAAGCATCACTGGAGATCACGAGCACAGGGACACAGCAGTTTATCCCCTCATGTGGATTTTTAAAAAATAAAAAAAAACGCGGGACCTTTAAAAATAAAAATCTCCAAATAAAGGTTGCGGGAAATTACTTTAAAACGTCTAGCACATACAGGCCTACATTGTGAAACGGAAATAAATTCTTTGTTTTAAACGTGTATCTAAAACGAGGGCCGAGGTTGGGCGGCTGGAGGGGGGGGGGGAGAAGAAGCCAGCGGGAAGCCAGCGTGGCGGGCTTTAGGACCAGGGAAGAGTCGCCGCCGCCCGCCATCAACTCAGGGCAGGGCTGCGTCCAGGGCAATTAGAGCTGCGCCAGACTGCGCCGTGCAGCGCTGCTGTCAGCCTTAATCTGCGCACTGATGGGCAGCCCGAAATCCAAGCCGCAGCCCACAGGAAGCATAAGCAGTGAACCCATATTGCTTTGACAGTTGCACTCATCTAGAAATAATGCAAAACACTACTTAGATGTATAGACGGCGACCCTGTGCTCTAGGAAGAAAACAATCTAATGAGGGGCTGGGAACGCAGCGCGCCGCCTGCCCAGAGACAAGCGGGAGCCGCTTCCGCCCGCTTTACAGCTCCTCGTAGCGGATCCGCTGCGACCGTCGCGTGGGAGCCGCTTTGCCCGAGCTGGTTTTCGCTTCCATCGCCTCGTGGAAGAACCGAAAGATCGACATGTAGCTCCTCCAGGAGGTCAGCTCGTGCCGCTCCGTCCCTGCAACACAGAAAAGAGCACCGCGTCACTACCTGCGGGGGAAGCCCGGGAGACCGGCGGGGCTGGGGGTGGAGGGGCTGGGGGGGGAGCGTCCCCCGCCCTCGGCAGCAAGCTGGGAAGGGTCAAGCTGGGAAGCGGGAGTTACACGGGGGCGCCAGCAGCAGCGCTACCAAACCCCAGAGCGCGCACCCGCCCGCCCGCGTACACACGTGCAGAAGACGCGCACTTTTTTGCGAGCCAAATGCCTTCCTCGCGGTGGCGGGAAAGGCAGACGTCATACTCTTCCCTAGGCAATTGGGTGAATGATGAGCAGAGAGGGCAGGAAAGAGGCTGTTCAAAATCATGTAACGCTGGAGAAGATTTGTTAACCCCTCTGCTCCCCCCCCCCCAATTTCATAACTTCATCTCAAGCCTCCCAAAGCTGTGTCCTTTTCACTCTTAGGTTGTGCCAAGGCAGAGATAGGAGACAAATATTCAGCACCACAGGTTATGAACAGAAATTGTCCTCTTTAGTGAGATATACATATTCTGGCTGGCTGCTTGTTACTCTACAAAACATCCAAATCCTTCCCAGTGGCGTTGTTATTTTTCTATGTCCTGAATGGAAGGGGCTTTCTAATGTGCCTCTTTGCTTGCCCTTGTAAGTATAATACTCGTGCACTGTTGCCCTCCCCTAGATAAAACTAACATAGTAGGGCAAGAAGCCTACTTTGAAAATGGCTTTCAGAGTGAAATAGTGAGATTTGGTAGATCAGCATCTAATCATAATCCCACCTGCAAAACACTCCAGTCACTAGGTGCCCTGCAAGAGTTGAGAGTCCTTCCTGGATAACGCAATTATGCAGAGATGCTGCTGGGAAGTCTCAGGATCCCAGGCTTCTGTATGATACTTTAACATTGTTAATGATAATTCTCCACTCTGTAATAGTAGGTCATTGCTATGGTTACTCTACAATGGTGCAACACTTTGCTTTCCCTTCAGCTATTCGCTGAGACCTGGTAACCACATTTGTTGCCTAGCAACAGTTTTGTGTGAGAGTATCACAATCTGGGAGTTACAACAATAAAGGACATGATCACCCTGGCCTACCCTGAAGGAGAGCTAGCGGCAGGGGGGGGGAGCTTGGAGTCTCTGGAATAGATGTGATACATAAAAATAGATCTTGAGTCCCTACTTGGATCACACCACTGGTGTGATACTTGCATATAATTATAAAGGCAAACCCTCTCCAGAGGCATCACTACAAAGACCCTTCAATAATGCAGGTACTCCCGACCAACTCCAGCAAAGGTCTGCTTTTCCGCTACATCCTTTTAACACTTAAGGCAGGTCACTTCAAACAAGGATAATTCCTCCACAGATATCTTTTATAAAAGGCACAATTGCAGACAGGTTTTTTTTTAGACAAAGAACTAGTGTCACGTAGCAACCCTGGAGATCTTATTTAAGAACCCAGACAATTATTTGTCACCCAAATAAAATATAGATAATGCTTGTGTAAAGATAACATCACTTGTCCATCGGCCACAATTATATCTTGCGATTTCAGTAAATAGACACTGTCAGTATAAAGATAACCACTTTGACTCCTTTTAAAGCAAGTTGTCCTATCAGCATCCTGCCCCCCCCCGTCCATTTCATGCTCCACTTCTAATTATTTAAACAGAACACATAGCCAATCAATGCTTCCAATCAGAGATCTCTTCCATTATATATGTTAGCATTGAAGGGAGTTCTTGGTTAAGGAAAACATTTTAAACACTTTTTCTATCCTTCGGTAATACACACCCTTCCTGTTGCTATGGCTCTCTTAATTTTTTCTCTTATCTTTCTGTACATTCATTTGTAAATGCAAGCCTATATTTACATGAAATTACTTGCAGGTGTATTTGGATATTATATTTGTTGCATCCATCTTCCATATTTGCAAAAGTCCAAATAACACTTTTTCAAAGGCATGTGTGACAGGAAAATAATGGGAAAAATCTTTGTACTAATAGTGGGCAAATTCCTTTCTCTTTTAATATATAAGCTACGCCTTTCCTCAGAAAATATCATACATTACTTATGCTTGCTCGTGTGACTGAAACGCTGATCAACCTATTAAGGGTTTTTACTAGGAACTTCTTATGCTATTGTTAGATTGGGTAATGGATAGGCACACACAGGCTTAATGGTAACTCTTTATTAAGTACAAAAAGTGAGAACAATCCAGCGAAGATTGAGTCTGACAGCAGCCCTTTTATAGGGAACTGTCAGACCCTTCGACCAATAGGATTAAACCTCTGTTCCCACTGGAACAGAGGACCTTGGTGGAAACCACTGTAGTTAGAACAAGTATCTAACACCCCTCCCCTCTTGGATGGAACAATCCTACTTGTTACGTAGTCACGCAGGTAGGCGGGCTTTGGGTAGCTCTGCCTTACCTGCACAGTTCAGTAGGAGGGGTTTCCTTGGACAGGTCGGATGGACTTGTTTGCTCCACAGCTCCGTTTGGTGGAAGCTCCTGGAACCTTTCACAGGCTGCGGCTGGAGCTTCTAGAGCCAATTCGCTCGTAACTCGCTGTGGGCCTGCAACATAACCAGATAAGTTTTCCGGTACCCTTGGGCTTGAGCTGGCCATGGAAGGAGTGAGTGTTTGCTCTGTTTGGGTAGGGCTTTGGCTAACATGTGCAGGAGTTACCTCTGGTTGTCTAAGAGTGGAGTTGGAGAGGTGGCCACGGAGTTGGTCAATATGCCTTCTCCAATTCTTACTGTCCTCGAGCTCTAGGAGGTAAGAGCGAGGGCCGGTGATGCCTATCACTGTGGCAGGAATCCACAGAGTTACCCCGGCATAGTTGTGGGCATATACCAAATCCCCTCTGCTAAATGTCCGAATCTTGCTTGTGGAGTCTGGGGGCGATGAGGCAGAATAATTGGGGTGTACCCAGTCTAAGTGGGACCTTAGCCGGCAACCCATGAGAAGCTCGGAGGGGCTTCTCCCTGTAGTGGCACTGGGTGTGATGCGCTGAATTACCAAATAGTGGTCCACCCGTGTTTGCTAATCTCCCGGGCCCATCCTAGAGAGGGCCTCTTTTGCAGATCTCACCATTCTCTCCACCTGACCATTGGAGGCCGGATGGAATGGCGTGACCAGGGCATGCCTGATTCCCTGAGCTGCTAGAAAGGTCTCAAATTGCATGGCCGTGAATTGGGACCCATTGTCAGAGACCAAGATGTCAGGCAGGCCGTGCATGGAGAAAAGTCTCCGTAGCACCTTGATGAACGCTTCTGCCGTAGTGGAGGCCATCAGGACTACCTTTAACCATTTCGAGTAGGCGTCCACAACTACGAGAAATGTCTGGCCGTGAACTGGGCCAGCAAAGTCAATGTGCACCCTAGACCATGGTGCTTGAGGTCGCTCCCACTCCTTAGCGGGCGCCTCTGGGAGAGCTGGTCTGGACTCCTGGCACGGTGTGCACGTAGCCACTCATTCTTTGATCTCCCTGTCCATGTTAGGCCACCATACGTAACTCATAGCCAAAGACTTCATCCTGACAATTCCAGGATGCCCTTCGTGTAAAGCCTCTAATATTGCAATGCACAGTTTGGGTGGAACAACGACCTGGTCCCTCCCCCCCAGTAAACAGCCATTAACATCCAATAACTCATCATGTTTGGTAAAATACATTTTGAAATCAACCCCAACAGGCCCCTTGGGCCACCCCCTCCACACCCAGTTCAAAATTTGCTTGATGGTGGAGTCCTTTGCAGAGTGTTGGGCAATGTCACTGGACAAGACAGGCCCAGTCTCAAGGCAGTCAATGAGGAGGACTGGCGTCTCGGGGTAGGGTCAGTGAGAAGTTCTGACAACGGGCAGCAGCTTAACACATCAGCGTGCCCCAAAGTGGAACCTGGTTGGTGGATGCGGTGGTAGGAGTAGGCAGCTAAGAAGATGGTCCGCCTGGTCATGCAAAGTGATAATGACACTGGGGTAGGTCAGTCCCCAGCCAATAAACCCAACAACGGCTTGTGGTCCATAACCAGTTCGAAGTCCCAGCCATATAGATACTCATGGAACTTCTTTACTCTGGCCACTGCAGCCAAAGCCTCACGGTCCAGCTGGCTGTAGTTCCGCTCTGCGGTGGACAAGGTCCTGGAGTAAAATGCAATAGGGGCTTCAGTTCCGTTGGGCATGCGGTGGCTGAAGACGGCGCCGATGCCGAACGGAGAAGCATCGCAGGTTAGCATCAATGGCAGGGTCTAGCTGTATTGTACTAGAAAGGAGTCCGCCAACAGGAGTTGTTTTACCGCGGCAAATGCGGCAGCCTCGGCTCTGCCCCAGGACCACTTCGCGTTCTTAGCCAGGAGACGGTGTAAGGGCTCAGCAACAGTGGCTTTCTGTTTGAGAAAGACACTGCAGAAATTAAGGAGCCCGAGCAACACCTGCAGCTCGGTTTGATTGCGAGTTGTGGGGGCTTCCTGAATAGCTTTAATTTTTTGTGTGGTCGGGTGAATCCCAGAACCATCCATTAGGTACCCTACGAATTCAACCCTTGGTACGTTAATTTGGCATTTCTCTTTTTTGAGAAGGAGGCCTTTGTCTCTAATTCGAGCCAAAACTGTTCGTACACGTTTCAAAAGTTGTGCCTCATTTGCAGTTGATACTAAGATGTCGTTGAAATAGGGGACAACTCCTGGAATCCCCTGCAAAAGCCGTTCCATGATGCTTTGGAACAGTCCAGGGGCGATACTAACGCCGAATTGCGGGCGGTGACATTTGAATACACCCCTGTGCATCACAATGGTTTGGGCCTCCACTGTAGCGCCATCTACAAGCAATTGTTGGTATGCCTGTGCCATGTCCAATTTTGTGAACATTTTTCCTGGGCCTAGTGAATGAAGTAGGTGCTGTACAATGGGTACAGGGTAGGCGCTTTGTTGTAGCGCTTTATTTATTGTGCACTTGTAGTCTGCGCAGATGTGGACAGACCCGTCAGATTTGACAGGTGTCACTATAGGGGTCTCCCAGCATGCGTGATCGACCGGCTCTAGGATTCCCTGGCCTACGAGTTTGTAAATTTCCCTGTCAATTTTGGGGTGGAGAGCAAATGGTACTCTCCTGGGTTTTAACCTTATTGGGGCTATGTTCGGGTCCAAACTAAAGGAAATTGGAGTCCCCACATACTCACCCAAACCGGTGCCGAAGACATCCTTGAACTCCTTAAAGATGGCTTCAGCGCCGTCGTCTTTCAAGGCATTGATACTAGTCACTTCTAGGCCCAGGGCTTGGAACCAATCTAACCCTAGGAGGCTCTGCAGGTTGCCGCTGACCACTGTCACTGGGAGTTTCCCACTGAACTGCTTGAACCTGGAAGATGCCTTGGCCCATGATGGGGACCTGGTTTCCTTGGTAATCGCGTAGGCGGATATCAGGGGTGCGAAGATGCTGCTTCTTTAGGCTAGGGATAGCCTTCTTTAGGGTAGACCACGGCATGATCGTCAGTGATGATCCTGTGTCAATCTCCATCTCACATGGAGAGTCCTCGATGAGGACTGTGACCTTCAGCTTTTTTGGCCGCCTGGTGCGGACTTGGCCGATTGACGTGTGGTGACTCTATTGTCGCCCTCTGAGCGCTGTGGTGGCTTCTGCCAGGCCCCTTGGTTGGGCCTTTGTTGGCGGTTTGCTGTGCTTCTAGGCTGCCAGGCAGTGGCAGGGAATTCGCTCCGGCACACCTTGGCAATGTGCCCCTTTCGCTCGCGTTGGCAGGTTGCATCGCGGAAATGGCAAGCCAATCTGGCATGGTCTCCTCCACAGCTAGCGCAAGGCGGGAGACACAGTTTGAATTTGCGTGCTGAATGGGCATGCGGCAGTTGTCATCTTCCTCACCTTCTGACTTCTCGGGCTCTGCAGCCTCGCTATGTATGCATGCACTCTTTTACGCGTCTTGTGGAACGCTTTGGCGCTGCAGAGTCTCGGTAGATTTGATGGCTGATTTGGACGCCCTGGCCTCGTCCAAGGTGATCTGCAGTGTGAGGTTAGATTTAGCGAGTAACCTGCTCTGTAAGGTAATGTCCCGCACGCCGCAAATTATGCGATCCAGAATCAGCTCATCCAGGTCTCGGAATTCGCAGTACGCTGCGGCCTTGTGAAGCGCCGCGATGTACTCATTAATCGACTCGCCCTCTTTCTGGTTCCTGATGTTAAACTCATGCCGGCGAATGTGCTTGGACGGCTTGGAGGCATAATGGGTCCTCCGCGTTTGCTGGAGCTCAGACCAGGCAACTGATTGCAGCGGTGTCGGCTCAGAAAGGTCTTTCACCGTCTCAAACACTTCCCGGCCACAGTATCTGAGGAACATGTTCTTCTTGTAGCTTTCAGAAAGGCCCATGAGGTCGTTTGCCTCAAGGAAGCAGTCAAATCATAGCATGTATGAGTCCCAGTGTTCGGTGACTGGGTCATATGGAGTCGGTGGGGCGTGCATGGCCATTTTGTGTTCTGAGGGCGTTTTGCAATCTGCCGCTCAAAAATGGCTGCTCGAAGCCGTGCTGAGCTCTGGGCTGGATGTACTTGCTGAATTGCTACGCTCTTTTTGGTTTGCCTAGTTGCCTTACTATCCCATCCTCGTCGCCAGTGTTAGATTGGGTAATGGATAGGCACACACAGGCTTAACGGTAACAACAGCTCTTTATTAAGTACAATAAGTGAGAACAAGCCAGCGGAACAGAGGACCTTGGTGGAAACCACTGTAGTTAGAACAAGTATCTAACAGCTATCTCTCCAAAACCAATTCAGGCTTTTGAATCTAGAGGGAACTGATAATTCAATAGGCTAAAGCAATTTTAACTCTCTCCTCATTGTCTCTTATCTTGTAACAATCTTACTGATGGATGAACAATTTCCCTTGCGGAAAAATCACTACAGTGTTTTTTTTTAAGTTTCTATAATTATAATGCTCTGTTGCTTGACTAGGATTGCTGTAAAATTTTAGTCCTTTCATCTTGTCAAGTATAAGTGCTAGTCCTTTACATTATTTTGGTAAGTATTTTGCTCAAAGATGTACACAGAAAACTCTCAGGAAATAAAGGAATCATATATTCATAAGACTACATTACAAAGCTCATGGTATCTGTCTGTTTATTAATTCAATTACTGGCTTTATAAGATTGCCTGACTCATACTGGGAAATAATATTTGGAATAACAATTTATTCTAAATTATTACTGCATTCAGCATAAAAATTAATCCAACATAATAACCCCAACAGCATCTATACACAGCCAAGGCTAGGAATAACCACCTTCTCTTCATACACTGGGCTCAAATATTATTCTGGCTCAAAGCATCGGAAAAGACCGAAATCTTCACAACTCTATGGAATTCAATAGCTATATAATATACCATTATTCTGATTTTTTTTAAAATTATGTGATAAGAATTCAAATGAACAAGGCAAAAATCTAACTCTAAGCAGCTGTAGGATTCAATAATTTCATTACAATGAAATTAGACAATTGTTCTAATAAATATTAAAAGATGAACAATATGCTAGTGTATTAAATTAAATATTTGTCCAGAAAATATAAATCCATAAAGTAACTGATTTTATGCAAGAATTCTGCTTTGCTATTATTGTTTGATGATACCAGACTTTGTATGGAGAATGCAAAAAAAAACTTTCTCAGAGGAAAGAAGGTGGAAGTGGAACACAGAGTACAATATTCTACTGTCTTTTCTTTCTCTTTTTATCATCTAAAAAAAGAAGATTCATGTAGTATGAATTCCTTCCTTTTTAAGTTTCAGCATCCAAATCATTAGACATGAACTGTGCAGTTTTGGGAATACATTTGGAAGCCCTTCATTACTGAACCCTTATTCATCATTGTGCTATTTTAACCCATTTTGACAAAAATGATTGTGTGTCGAAATGACTTAAAATGTATTCTTCAGAAAAAGTCGACATTAACACGTTTTAACTAACAACAGTTGTTTAGAGAAAAAGGCAAAATGAAATATTGCTATCAAATGGATACAAATATTTCAGTACACTGAGCAGTGCATGGGATAGTGGTGCAAAACCTATATAAATGTTCTGGGGAATATGCTGCAAGGAGGGGTATTTTAAATGGATGTACAGGAGAATGCCAAAGCAACCTGCAACTCTGTCGACACAGGCTATAAATGCAAAAGTTGATACTGATTTATAAAGCAGTATTAAAAGCAAAATATAATGGTAACAATAGTTAAATTCTGTAAAAGAAAAAATTAAATGAAAAGAAAATGGCTTCTTATTAATTAAACTAGTTCAAGGGAGATGTTTTAGTATTAAGCAAAGAGGTGATATGGGAAAAAAGGATATGACTCCTGCTTCTCCTGAGGAAAGTCCCACACTGACAACGTGCAGCACTGGATTTTATTCTAAATTGATTCAAAATGGATTTCACTTAAATTAAACAAATTATTATTTTTTAATCAAAAAGTAGTAAATGACAAATGGATCTACTATGACTTAATAGAAAGAAACGTGATACTGACAAATAGAGTGTGTCCTCTTATGTAGTTGTAAAAACAAAGTCTTGTTTGAACTGCCAAGTAGTTATTGTATCAAAGTAAAATTGTATATTATTTTTATATTTAATATTATATAAATTATGTATATTTTAAAGATTATTCTTTATAAACTTAAAAGATAATTTGTTCTACAAAATCTTCCTTTCTCTCTCCAATATTCTGTATTTCTTTTAGTGCTAATATCTCTTTTAATATGAGTAAGACTAAGACCTCTATAATGTACTCTTGCGTACATCTTTTTAAAGAACTTTATCTACTTTGCTTAAGATCTCTTTTCATAAATTATCTTTTATTGATTTTATTGTAATTTTTTGTTTGATTGCTGTGAGCCACCCAGAGTTGTTAGGAAGCAGGCAGCATACAAATATAACAAATAATATTAATCAATGAATCCTTGTTTTAGATTACAAAATGTATAAAAACCTCACTTTTCTATAGAAATTCAAATATACAAAAACATTTATAGGCTGATACATATCAGTTTTGCTATTTGCAAATAGTAAGCCTTATCAGTAGAGAATAGGAAACTCCAGATAATTGTAAATGCAAGTGTTCAGTAACGTCAGGCTCGGCCAGGTCAATGGAATTCATTTCAATTTTAAGATACTTATTATTGCCAATAAATATTACATTTTATAGAAATGCAGAAAATGCTGCAAGAGAAACATTATTATTACTTGATGAGTAATAATTATGAAGAGAGAAACAAATCATTAATTGATGTCAGAGCTTGTAGAAGGACTATGTTTGCAAATTTGAAAGCATCCACCGCTTGGATGTGAGGCAGCTCATAAATTGCTGAGGAAGATTTTGAGAGTGTTACAGAGGTAAAGACCAGTGATATTGGCAATTTGCAGAGGTAGGTTATGTTGTATCCTGTAGTCTTCCTATTCTTTTCCTTCCTGAAAAAGAATAAACCTTTAGAAATAAACCTTTTATTTCTAAGCCCTGTCTTTAAAATACTATGGTATTCATTTGATGACTGCAGAAGTTACACTAAAGCTACAACTGCCTGAATTGCAAAGCAGATTTGATACAATTGAAGGGATTCCCCCACCCATCCACAACATTTTAGAGAACCTAGAAACTTTTAATTATTTTTTCAAGATCTCATCATTACAATTTTGTAGCAACTGACAATGTGTACCCAATTTTAAAAGACTACTGTTAAGTAGATACAATAGCATGAAAAACAGTGCCGGCAGAGTTGCTTAGTGAAAAGAATAATATATATTGTATGTGGCAATTTAAGGAATGTTTGCCCTTTCAGAGAAAAAATGAGTAAGGCATAAAAATTAAGATACTAGTAGTGTGTGCATAGATAAGCTATGTCAACTGCAGATCTATTTAGCATTTCATATACCATATAGTTATTCCCATAGTAGGCAGGCGTTGTCTCTTTATTTCAGATCGAATGGCTTAGGATTATTTATTTATTTACTACTTTTAAAAATACAAGCTTTTTTATATTCCCTTTAATAATATCTATAGAGTGCTATTACTGTCCCTCTCAGACTCCTCCAACTAAAAAATAAAGCTTTCAATTCATCTCTTCATAAAGTAAATTCATTTTAACAATTAATTTATTTGCTCTTATGTTTATTTACCCTACTTTAAATTTATCCTTTTGATATGGAGCCAACATTAGACATCCTTCTAGATGAGGTATTCAGTGACTTATAAAGTTATTGATATGTCCCCAATTCCAACTATAAACATCTTGCTTAAATCCAAAAACTGACTTTGCCTCCTGAGTCCATAGAACTGACTCTTCCTTCTTTGTACTTGCATCACATTGGTGGCTTATATTCATCTTATGACTAACTACTATATAGATATCACTATCCCCCCTTCAGTTTCTGCCTGATTAGCCCTCAGTTCCAAATGCATGATGACTTTACACACATTGAATTTTCTTTTACTTGTATTATTTCAGTTCATGAGATCATCTGTTTCATTCTGCATAATTTTCTGATCCATCCTTGCACTGACAATGCTCCCTAGATCAATATTAGCTGCACATTTAATAAAAGCATGTCTATATCACCCTCTCCCTAATTTTAAAATAATGAATAAACTAGATCCCACAATTATTACCAAGATACAACAAATTTACTTGTTCAAGTAAATGCCTGTGTGGGCTTTACATATTGCAGCAGCAAAGTCTTACGGCTATTTCTCATATTATACTGTACAGTTATACTTTCTGTAATCTATGACATGAGATTGAATACATGTATTATATACTGCAAATTGACAAGGGTTGCCACTAAAAAAAATATTACAATGCTTTTGATATCTAACATTCATGTGTTAAGTACAGTATCACTATAATCCAGCAACTGTGTAGAAATTCCTGAAGCCTAATACATTTTACTTAGTCAGTCTGCAATATACAGTTGAGCTATATACTGTATATATAATATATATTTATTATTAGATTTTATTATCCTACTGTTATAACTATCAGTAATTCAAGGTGGCAAACATACAAAGTGATGCTTCACTAGAAGACACATGGCTTTTATGTGGATATACAACAATTGTATAAATATAAAATATATAAACATTATACAGTAAGGTTTATATTTATTTTATAGATATCAGCATTCCAAATATGGTATTTTCCAAAGACTGTTGGAATTGCAGTTCTAAAAATCTTTATTGTTAGGGAATTCTAGCAGAGTTTCACGCTGGAGAAGGATTTATATTTTAATACCTCATAGACATGTATTTACTACTGATATAGCTTTGGATTCTTAAACTACTTGTAACACCAGCAGGCTATCAACTGAGATAGGAATATTATAATCTAATCTGCTTTTGCTGAATCACGTATGTATAAGGATTTTATCTATTTCTGAATCTAAATGTTATAGTTAACTGGAATATTAACAATGGTACAGATTTAAGCATAGTGGGTCTTCTGAACAGATATTTATTTCCCTTAAAATAGGAAAATCCAGCACCTTTTTGGATATTATTACACTAGTTCTTTAATTGAGAATAGTAACTAACACTCTTCTGTGCAAATGTTAAAAGATACAATTACCCAATGATAAGCTGACATGCTCAACTGCAGCAGCTGGTACTAAAGCTATTTAGTCTTCAAACATTATGTCTAATTTTTGGTAAAGTATTTTATGGTTTTATATGTCCATACAGTTAGAGCTAAATTACACAGCAATTAGTGCCCCAAGTTCCCTTTATGTTAGAGAGACAAGATGTTATCTTACTTGGAAAGTTCACCAATAAAATGGAATTATGGAATGTGTATCAGAAATACCACTAAAGCCACTACCCTAATATTAACCATTGATACCTTGGGGGACACACAAAATAAAAATTGATAGCATCAAAGGCAGCATCAGAATTCTAACCACTGAATAAATCAGAAATGAGAATGTTTGACATCACACAATGTTGCCTATCAAAGGGGATCATTTGAAAGATAAATATAGTGATAAATATCAAGGTCATAAGCAATTTACAGATCAAGGACAGATCTGAGTCACAGTAAACATTATGTACAGTTGGAAACAGAGGTGGTTTTTTTTCTTTTCTTCCATGCCAATATTTGAATTTGAGAACAGAATTCTCTTTGAAAATAACAATGCCAGTAGGAATGACAAGGATACTCAGGATATATTACCTTTTGTGGAATTACAAAGGAGCAGTGAATAGACTGTATATTTGAGAAGTGTGTGAGAAGAAAACAGTTCATTCGTGTATAGCTTTTAAAAGTATATTCCTTGTTAGATTATGACGAAACACTAGCTTTCTGCAGAGGTTTATGTCAAAGTTTTAAAGTATCCTATTTTTTTTTATTTTCCCCTATTGTTTTCTTTCTTGATGTGAACATCATACATAGCAAAATAAGTTTTTAATTTCATCTTCCTTTGTTATGCTTTCTCTTAAGATTACCTGAGTGCCATAGATTCACACTACGCTACTAAAGATCCAATTTGATGTAACTGTTAAATTGCTGGCCTAGAAAGCAGGAGGCTGTGAGTTCTAGGCTTTCTTTAAGAATGAAAGCCAGCTGGGTGACTTTGGGCTAGTCATTCCTTCTCAGTCCAACCCACCTCATGGGGTGGTTGTTCTGAGGAAAATAGGAGTTAGGAGTATTAAAAATGTTTGCTGACATTAGTTGACTACCCACATACACATAGAGATAAAGAACTAGTTTTGTGTTAGTGCCAAGACATCAAGCTAGAAACTGGGAGACAGTTGAATTGTAGTCTTGTCTTAGACACAATGCCAGCTGGGTGACCTTGGGCAGGTCACTTTGTGTCAGCACTAGAAAGCAAACCACTTCTGAAATCTTGTCAAGAAATCAATGGGACTTCTATGACTGTAGAAGGAAACACTATGTAAAACTAGTGATCCTTCTGAGGGCTTATGCTGGATATACCTACACCCATACATACAGTACATAAATACAGTGATTCAGCATGTACTTTTGTTGCAAAGTAATCAATATTTAATGTGACATCTGAGCTTAAACTACTGTTAATATAAATTATTATATAAATCCTAATTTTAGATATATACTAAACTCATTCAGTTAAAAACAATGTTTTTAACTGCAAAAATGTGTAATCTTCTCAAAGTCATAGTGGAATCAGAACAGAGGGTAGAGATGTAGAGGTATAAAGAAATAAATCTAAAGATGGAATGCAAAGAAACATCAATGAAGTAATTATGCTTTGATTCGGTTTAGTATTTAGGAGAGGAGGCACTTTGATAGCTAATCAAGACTCAGATTTTTTATTTATATTCAGTCTTTATTATTTTTAGCCCTACAACAATAAAATAGGGTTTTTATTTCAATACAATACAATACAATAGTAGAGTTGGAAGGGACCTTGGAGGCCTTCTAGTCCAACCCCCTGCCTAGGCAGGAAACCCTATACCGTTTCAGGCAAATGGCTATCCAACATCTTCTTAAAGACTTCCAGTGTTGGGGCATTCACAACTTCTGGAGGCAAGCTGTTCCACTGATTAATTGTTCTAACTGTCAGGAAGTTTCTCCTCAGTTCTAAGTTGCTTCTCTCCTTGATTAGTTTCCACCCATTGCTTCTTGTTCTACCCTCAGGTGCCTTGGAAAATAGTTTGACTCCCTCTTCTTTGTGGCAACCCTTGAGATATTGGAACACTGCTATCATGTCTCTATATTTCTGACCAGGACATCTTGAAAAGCTTAAAGAGGATGTTGATTAAGTCTGAACTTTGTCTATATAGCACTATAGTTTATTTTATCTATTTATTATTAAACTTCTGTGCCTATCTGAGCTAGGTGACTACGGTTCAGTTAGATTTTAAAAAGTCATTTTGTGCCAAACCTACCTACAGTACACTGTGAAGAAAGTACATTTAGAGTAAAAGTTATGAAAAATGCAATGTAATATAACTTTATTTGACTATCTATAGATGCGAATATGTATTTTATATTTGAGACTAAACATTACAAACCTGCCAAGTGTCAGTAAAGCTATTGCAATTGTTACCAAGGAAGGAAATATATTCTCCCTCAGTATAAATTGGACTGCTAGGCAGAGAATAAAAAAAAATCCTCCTATGGGAAGATGCTGTTTACTGTTTTATAAACGTAGGCCTATAAACAAGCAGTTAATGATATGAAAAAGGAACAGTTCTAACCATTGTCCAAAGACAGGTCAGGAAGGCCGGTCAGTTCAAGCAGAGAAAAAGAAGGAGAAAACAGCAGTCTAGACTGCTGCAATGTGCTCTACCTGAGGCTGCTTTGAAAACCACTGAGAAGCTGCAGATGGTCCAGAATGCAATGGCACAAGTAGTGATGTGATGCCTTTTTATGTATCACTATTCCACGAGCAACATTGGTTACAAATAAGCTTCTGGGTGGAATTAAAATGGTTGCTTATTACTTCCAAAGCCCTAAATCAGTGGTGTCAAACTATCGCAACTCCCCCCCCCCTTGCTAAACTGGGGTGGGCGTGGCCAGCACATGACACATCCAGCCGACAGGCCACAAGTTTGACATCCCTGCCCTAAATTGTATAGAGTCTACTTATCTCAGAGACTCTCTGACTCCAATAGTACCTTCCCTTTTTGCATGATCTGACAAAGTAAACTTCCTTCAAGTTCCATTGATTAAACAAGGTCATCTAGCAAAACCCAGGAAGCAAGTCTTCTCTGTTGCTGTACTTGCTTTATAGAACTCCCCACCCTATTTACTTTAAACAAGCCTTAAAAACCTGGATTTTTCCTTATGGAAAAATGGAGAGGGAACATGAAATATACTTACAATGGGAAACTATTTAGATTTAAAGACATATATTTAAAGTATAAAAGTGATTATATGTTATGAAAATGGAAAAATAAAAAACTTTACACAAAAAAACCCTGGATCTTTCCTCAGTCTTGCACTGAATGTGATTGGGCTCCTTTAAAAGTGGAATATGTAAGTGTAAGTGACCTTTTTTACTTGCCCCTATGAACAACTGCTGTTCTTTTCTCATATATTATTTTCTATTTGTTTTCAATTCCAAGTCATTCTGAAGTCAGGTGGCTTAGAAATTTGAAAGATAAACAAATAATAATACAGTCTATTTATGAATAAAGCTAAAATTACAGACAATATAACTTGTGAATTGCTAGGAAGCATAGGTTTTGGAAGCATTTCTAAAGAGGAGAAATTGATCAGATTGTCAGTATAAGACAACTGGCCTCAAGAAACAAGATTTCAAGAAACATGAATTGGGTGACTTTCCAAAAACATCATTAACTTCAGATTACTGTTATTTCAATAATGAAAGAAAAGATGGCCTAAAGATAATTGGCAACATTTAAACTTTTCTATTTATGGTCATTGTTGTGTTTTTACTTTTGTTTGGTTTGTTACCTTCTATGCTCCCTGTTTTGCTTTAGGGAGGGGGGGGGAGGGAGGGAGGAAGGAAGGAAGGAAGGAAAGGACTAGAATAAAGTTGTAGCTGCTTTCCAAAACTATTTTTAAAACAGGAAACCATTCAAGTCTACAATGTTCATTAATATATTTATCAAACAATATGTAAATACATATATATAATATGTAAATTCTATTTTATTTTATTGAAATCTGTCACACTTTTAGAAATAAAATTAAACTAATTGTTCTAACAAAATAAAAAGTAAAGGAGTCCCTGGAGATTTTACTCCTCTAGTCATTGTTGACTTATAAGGGGCGGTGCTCAGCTCTGTTTCATTGAGCCAGCACCAGAGGTAGTATTCAGCCGCTTCGAGCCGGTAGTGGTGGCTATGGGAGGCTCTGCCTACCTGCCCTGTAATGTGCAATCTTCTGTGCATGCGCAAAAGGTGGCGTGCATGCACAGACACGGTGCATGCATGTGAAGTGAGCGAGCACGCTCACATTTGCGAACCGGTAGGGTAGATAAGTGAATTCCACCCTGGCTAGCACTGTCCAAAGACATTTCCACAGTCATGTGGCCAGCATGACATCATGAAGCATTGTTACATTCCCACCAAAGTGGTACCTATTTATCTACTCTCATTTGCATGTTTTCAAACTGCTAGGTTGGCAGGAACCTTTTGCTTTTAGTTATAGAAGAGGATAGCTTTATTGTCTCATCAGATGATTTATATCAATGCAGTGAATATTGAGACAATAGATCCTCTATTTATCAGAAACATCTTTGGTAATCTTGCTAATCAACTTTACTAGAAAAGGTTAGTAATAATGATCTAGTCTATTATTTTATGGATAGTGATCATTCCTATGCATCAAGTATACCAATAGTGTAATCATAAAGCTAATAACCTTTACTTTAAGAAATGTACATGAGTATTACTTGTAAGAATATTATTTCTCCTAATTTAGAGCCTTTTGAAATACATTATTTATAATTTATAGGCAATATGAAGAAGGATTTCCCATATAACTTAATCAATAAACCTCTGTCTATTATAATTCAACATGTCAAGAGCGAATTCTGGGTAGAAATTGTAGTTCAACAAAAGAGCAAGTAGCATACATTTCATGTGCAAAAATGTAGAGAAATTATGATCTAAAATTACAGCATCTTGATATTATACATAAATTAATCTCACAACATGGTATTTTCCCCAAAAAGATTGCAGTTTATCTTTTTTAATTTCAATTTAAAACACAACTAAAATATTTCCCATTCAAAAATAAATTTCAAATAGAAGTTGTTTCAAATACAACTAATATGAAAATGAGGAATGTAGGTGAAAATATTCATTGTATTGATAGTCAATGCTAGATAGATCAATTACAAAGTTGCCATCAAAAACAAAAGTTTATTAAACAAAAAGCATCTATATTGGTCTTGCTACACATCTTCCTTCTTTACTAAAATGATATTCTCTACTTTAATTTTAAAACCAAAACAATACCAATCTGCTGATGGTCATTTTGTTTATTTAGGCAAGGAAATATCTTTGGATGGGTGATCCAATGAATAATGAGTTATCTAGCATGTTCTAATATGACAAGTTTACATTTCTCTCCATATTCACTATGTACACTACTTAATATTTTCTTCTTACTTACCTTTTTTAAAAAAATAAACAGTGCCGTAATAAGAAATAATGGAAACCAATCCTAGTCTATCAAACAAAACACAATAGTAATACAAGGAAATTGGAAACTAGTAGTGTAATTCCTTTAGAAAAATAATCATTATATCATCCGATTTCCAGCATGTAATAATGGAATGAGGGAGAAAAACATGTAAACAATTTATATTTATTCATATTACTTTTATATCTGTATAAGTATAACCAGTTAAAAGAAATCATCAACAGAAACATGCACTATGTTTTAGTTAAATGCTATAATCATAATGTGTTAGATTTGGAACATTTGGTTTTCCAATTATCACTTTCAAGTCTGGAAAAAAAAGCTAATGACTAAGAGAAGGATCAAAGAGTTCCCATTTATCTTCATGTTTCTGAAAAACAATACTTGGGTTTTTTTTGCTTAAAATGTTTAAGATGTTTTACAGTGAGATATGGTAGTTCATATTTTTGATCGCTCATTGACTATATGCTACATGAACATTAAATATTACATACCATATGTTGTGATTTACTTTTTATTCTAGTTACATATCATAAAAATCTGAAAATTAAACTTGATTTTAATGAGACATAAAAACAGATTGTTATTGGACCTGAACAGCAGCATTGCTTGATTTGGATCATGTGGTGTGCCAGAACAGAAATGATGCTGCACTAAAATAGCTGGCTAGAATTGCCATCTCATATTATTTTAAAGTAAATTATTTTTCTATTCTATCAGAGACTTGAATTACATTATGGCTAATGAGGACAATGAATTGGTGACTAAGGCTTCTCCATTTACATGTAGTTCTTGCTTAATTTACCCTAACTGGGACCAGAATTTCCACTGCTAAGTGAAAAGTTTTTTAAGGCAAAATATCATATGACTGCACTGCTTAGTGACACCGTTTTGGAAATCCCAGTTGTGGTCATTAGACAAGGACTGCTATTGTTAGGTGTAGACCTCAAATTTCTCCTGCCCTGCTGCACTTGCCTCTGGTTTAATTCCTCCTCCATCTGTTTCCATTTGGCTGCTCTGTACTGCTATCAACGTTTTTCTGTTGCCAATAAGCTATGCCTAGCCAAGGTAGTTGCTGGCTCTTTGTAAGGCCTTACAAAGAGTCCTTGGGGAGGCCTTGCATGGTAATATGGAGGCCTTTACATAGGTCTCACACAGCCTTGCACAGGATCAGCTGCTGCCATAGCCAGGTATACTTCATCAGTAGTGGAGGTAGAATGGTCAGTTGGGCCAGCAATGCAGTGTGCAAGAGAGACAAAAAAGTATTGTGGGAGAGGGGAAAGACAGGGGAATTGAAGCTCACATTGCAATTATAAATATGGCAGTTTGCCAAATGCCTGAAACTTGATAACAGCCATAACTTTGAGGATTGGCCATAACTAGCATTCATTCAGCACCATCAGAACTTTCAACAGTCAATGAACAGATGGTTGTTAAGTAAGGACTACCTGTAGTATTTTTACTTCTGTGCCAAAAACAGATAAAGAATACAATTGTCTGGTTCTTGCAGTTCTAGCAAACATTTAGGTAGGTTCAAGAAGATTTGAAAGTACTTTAGGAAAATCTCCTTTCATTGCTGTTAGATGATAGCATAAATGGGGTAATAGCAGACTTATTTGGGTCATAGCATATTTACTTGGTGCCAACTGTTGAAATAGGATCATTTGAATTGATACAATGTCTTAAATAATATAGTTTGATATGCTGGGAGGGGACATTAGGGGAAATACTGCTCCAATTTTGAAATAATAACTTGTTTTAAAAGGGGATCAAATTGTAGCATCCGTGCTGTGGCTGCAGCTGCCAACACCGTTGAGTGAAGATGCTTTTCCCTGACTACAGATCATTCCAGGATTATTTTTTCTGGAAAGAAAATGATCAGAAGTACTTCAATGTAAAAGCATATGCTTCAACGGAGACCTTAAAGAAAAGTACTTTAAGATACATTTCAAGATATTTAATTAATATATTTTAAAGTCAAAGTAGGGAGATTATGCATGCTTCCTCAACAGTCTCACTGTGTTCAATAGGGCTCACTCACTAATAAGTAAGTATAAGATTGCAGCTTAAATCAGACATTTGCTTTCAGATCAGCTTATGTTTGTAAAATCCGTACTGGCTATTCTATCTTGTATTAATGGTATTCACACATGGCACCAATAGCATGTCAGAGACACAAAGGATTTGGAAATATCACTTGCAAAAATAGATTTGTATTCCATGGCTTGTGAAGTTTATAAATTTCAAAATGCTTTTTAGCTATTATGATCACTCTGAAGTATTATGGCGATAACATATTCAGTCTAGCATTGTTACTCGTATTGTTTTAGAAACCAACATATTTTAAGGTACCTATCCATTGTATCTTAAAATAATTCCTATTTAATTCAATAGATCTTACTTTTAGATCGGTATTTACTAGGGATTATACTCTTAGATTCCGAAATTCAGAGCTAAAAGATAGAGAAATGTAGCCTATAAATAATCACATACATTTGAATGCAATTATCACAGTGAATAAAGTTTTGTATATAAACAAATCTGCTAGTTACCTATGGTATTTTTACTTTGTCATATAATTATTTCATGTATATCTTTTCACAGATGTATAAAAGATATTTGCAAAAAAATTGCCACAAAGTGTTTTTAATATGCTAAAAGGATATATATTTCTACACTATGTACCATAATAATAGATATAAAACATATTTGTATTCACAGTAGCAAATATCAAATATCAACTTGTAACTGTACAAACAGTTGATATTATTGAAGTAAGATATCTTTCATTTTAATATAAAAAGAATCAGGATCATAAAAGTTACTTTAGATAGCAATATAAAATAGGTGTTTCGTATCTCAATAGAATTTTGCATATTTTTCCTGTAATTTGCCATATTACAACAAGTTTTGAAAATATATTTGCTTCCATTTACCAGGACAATATAACATAATCAAGTTTTATGTTATATTGTATTTTGTTTTAGTCTGAACTTTCTGTATCGTTTTATTTTTTGTTTTTATTGATTTTTTTTGTTTTGTTTTTGTACACTGCTCAGAGATCATTGATGTTTGGCAGCTGTAGCAAATTTAAGCAAGCAAGCAAACAAACAAACAAAAAAGATTCAATAAATATTAGTCTTCTTGTATATAATATATATAGAGAGAGTTAATTTCATTGCAGTCTGGTTACAGTTTAGGAACTGTAGTAACACCTACCCAATGAAATAGATATTAACTTTTTAAGGCATACCAAATATAAGCAAAATGCACACACACAGACATAGACACACACAATCTAAAGCAAAGCAATCCATGAAAGTAAAAAGGATAAAAAAGAAAAAAAGAAAAAAAGGAAACAAATATATAATTAGATATATAATATAATTGTAAAATACCAAAATCTCTGCCAAAGAAGAATATATCGTTTAATTTTTTGATTAGTAAAAATACTGCCTTTGCCAGATGGATAAATTATACTTTTCCAAACATCAACCCTTAATATCTAAAATAATATCACATTTCCAATTTTTCAGTATTATTATTTTTTAGCTTATCCAACCGCACAATGCACAGTAAACCACAATTTTCACAAAGAGATTTGGAATATAATTCAACATTACGTCAACATCACTAACATTTAAAGATTTATCCGTATGCTTACTAATGTATATCAAAATATTATTTCAGAAATTCATAGGTCCATTTTAAACATTTACTTCTTCCACAAAGGAAAAACCAATGTCCAACCTCTCAAATGCATTTTTGAAAAGTTTAAAACACTCTATGCAATTTTTGATGAATCAGCTTTAACATCATCAATACAATTTTAATGTTTTAAAGACATAAGCCATTGATCGGACATTATTAGAGATTCCAATTCTTTGGTCTATGTTTAATATATTGTTGACAGAAATGTATCAAATCTTCAGTGTTAATATATCCATAACTACAGACGTGGTCGCTTTTTCACACTGAATTAAATTAATGCATATTCAGAAGTAATGTTTTGTATAGTTTCTGATTGATACCAATCCAACATTAACCTTTTAAAACTATAATTTCCAAAAATATGAAGAAGACCTAAGGTACATTAGAATTTTGATTGTTCAACAGCTGTAATAAAATAATGTTCCTGCTGCTACAGATTAAATATTTAGAATTGAAAAGAGTAATTGGAATTAGCATTCCAGTAATAGCATTATCCTATGTTGTGTTTACGAGAAGTAAAGTCACATTGCGTTCAATGAGAATTTTGACTAATTATGGTATTTATGGTTACATTAACTAAAGGAAATATTTCTCAGTTCCCCACAAAAAATATGCATGGTACAATCATAAATAGCAATAGCACTTAGACTTCTATAACGATTTAGAGCGCTTTACAGCCCTCTATAAAACTAGTATTTGTATACTGAAAAACTGAGTAAGAAAGATAATAGGCCTTCAAGTATTCCTCCCTTATTCTGTGGACCTACGGAGTTTCTTTTTGACCCCCAAAATAAGCGCTTGTTGCTATGTTCGGGGAGGTCTTACCATTTTTGAGGTGCAGGATGCGGCGAGCATGGTCACCTCATGGCGGCTGCTGTGTTGCAATATTTTTGGGGAGGGATTATTTTGGGTGGATTATTTTAATGCATGCACTCAAAAACCCAATTGATCTTATTATCCAGGAAGGTCTTATTTTCAGAGAAATAGGGTAATATTCTTCTACCTTGTTACTTTTAGCATATCTTGTGTAATACATACATACATACATACATACGTGTGTGTGTGTGTGCATGCGTGCGCGCTGTATTTTATGAATATGGTAAAGGAGCTCATTTGACTCCAGGAAAGAGATCCTAGACATAGTCAGAAACAAAAATGAAATATTGGCTTATTATGTGTAGTAATTAAGGAAGGAGAGGAAGAAAAACAAATAAATATTTAAAAAGAACTGAAAATTACAACAATTTTCTATCAGTATCAGGGTTGCAGCCACATACAGTTTTGGAATAATATACAGGGCATGATACAGAAAAAGAAACAAAGTATTTCCTAGACACCTTTTCTAGAATAAAAGTCTGTGCCATTTGAGATTTTAAAAAGTACAGCTAAAGAGTTATACATGTCATTGGTGATGATGAGCTTGTTTAGAAATGTATTCTTTTTCACACATACCTTTACCATATTCATTAAACCAATAGGCAGAAAATTCAAGAAATAATGAAGTAGTTTTTTTCACACAATATTAATTGAATTCAAAAGAACATTAGGCAAATTGGTGGAACATTATTATTATAATTAGAATAATTAAATTGATCATGTTTATTCTGAGGCAGTCTCTAGCAACTAGTACCGTCAAAAAAGGTAGAGCTTTAATATTCTATTTGAGCGCCAGTTATTTCCAGCAGAATTGGATTAACTCAGATGGACAAAACCATTATTAATATGCTTTCAATCAGTAGGACTTGCTTTTGGTCCAGAATAAAAAAAACCTCCATAATAACCTTGACCTTGGCTATGGAGCTATAAGAGTGGGTGATTTAAAACAAAAATTTATTGAATACAATAACCAAAATTTGGAACAATCTCAATTTAGAAACATAAACCAAAAATAGAACAAAAAAAAGAACAAAAAACAAGAATGGGGAAAATAATAGTTGTCTTGTTGAGTGCACATTTGTTTCTTTTCCAAATCCTGTGGTTCCTTTTCTTTGACATACTAATATTCAAAACCTGATAATTTTTGTCAGCTTAACAAATTATTATATTATTTTGAGATTCTTCTCATTATTTGGCAGTCTAAGGTTAACCCAGAATCAAGATGAGCTTCCTGTATATTAATTTATTTATACTCTTTTTCAATACATAATTACATTGCATTTTTTAAATTTAGAGGTTTGCAAAATATGGATTTACATGACCAGGCAAGTGGTATGAAGTGTGAAATATCACACTAAAGCAGCTACAAACAGAACACCTTATAAAATATTCCTAGTTTAATGTATGCTAATGTAACTGATATTAAGCTGGTCACAGCCAGTTGGAAACAAGAATGTAGGTGGTTGTAAAATAATCCACATTACCAATATATGCAGTATAGTAATATCTATTACATTACTCTGTTTCCCCGAAAATAAAACTTCCCTGGATAATAAGCCCAATCGGGCTTTTGAGTACATGCGCTAAAATAAGCCCTCCCCCAAAAATAAGCTTTCCCCAAAAATATTGCAACACAGCAGCAGCCATGAGGTGACCATGCTCATCGCCTCCTGCACATCAAAAATAATAAGACCTCTCAGAAAATAAGGTCAAGTGCTTATTTCGGGGGTCAAAAAAAAATAAGACCCTGTCTTATTTTTGGGCAAACACGGTCTTATTCAGAAATAATTTTCATGCTTTCATTTATTTAGAATTGTACATAATAATATAAGTATCTCTATATGAGACATAGTGAATGAGCCACGGTGGCATAGTGTTAGAGTGCAGTAATGCAGGCTACTTCTGTTACCTGCCGGCTGCCTGCAATTTGGCAGTTGAAATCTCACCAGGGTCAAGGTTGACTCAGCCTTTCATTCTTGAGGTGGGTAAAATGAGGAGCCAGATTGTTGGGGGCAATAACTCTGTAAACCGCTTAGAGAGGGCTGTAAAGCACTGTAAAGCGGTATATAAGTCTAAGTGCTATTGCTATTGTATTCTACAGGGAAGATTTTACTTTAAATGATTTTTTGGAGTCCTCAAATAGTATTTTTAAAAGGTTGGTTAGCATCCTTTCTGTGCTAGAAAATTTTGCTCTCTTTGCCTTCTACACAGACTTTTCAAGAGAAAATGATCTTCTTTCAATAGGAATCTTCACAACCAACCTCTTTAACACAAACTTTGAAAACTCAGATTCACAGAGTTGGAAGGGGCCATTTACTTCCTCATCCAAAATAAATCATCTTCAGCAGATGGCTGGCTAGCCGCTGCTTGAACATATACAATGAAAGGGACTCACCATTTATCTGGACCAGTGACGTGCGGTGAGGTTTATGGCTGGTGAGGCTGGTGACGTCATCAGGATGGCGGGGAATGGGACCACGTGTGCTGGAGGCTCAGGCTGCCTCAGCCTCCAGCACACGTGATCCCATTCCCCGCCTTCCTGAGCGTGCTCCGCCGGCTCGCGCTCCGCAGTCCTCGAAAGCGACTGGGGAACGACGAGAACCTTCCTGCCTCTGCTGGACTTTGCGCGCTCCTGCAGTCGCGAGGAGCGCGCAAAGTCCAGCAGAGGCAGGAAGGTTCTCGTCGTTCCCCAGCCGCTTTCGTGCCTTCGTCATCCGGGAGTGCCGACAACATTTCTGCCTCCACCCTCCGCAGCTCCCGGGCGCGCCCGGACGGATGTTTATACTATTATAATAATATAATATAATATAATATAATATAATAATATAATAATATAATAATATAATAATATAATAATATAATAATATAATAATATAATAATATAATAATATAATAATATAATAATATAATATAATATAATAATATAATAATATAATATAATATAATAATATAATAATATAATATAATATAATGTACTATTATTTCATGAAGAGAGGTGAGGCTCTGCCTCCCTTGCCTCCCCTGACCGCACGTCCCTGATCTGGACATTTGGATCTACTATTTATCTATCTCAAGAGATTTTTAAAAAATCAATTAGATCCTTCCTTCTTCTAACTTGTACCCAGTATTACAGTATTGTATATTCTGGAACAAAAAAAGTTTTGATAGTCTTTTGACAATCTTTTGTATCTTTGAATTGTACTACCAAATACACCTTTAGTGTTTTTCCCCACAAGGTTAAATATATAGAGATATTTTAATCTCTCTTCATAGGATTCAGTTTCCAGAACTCTAATGATCCTTACTATGATTCTTAAACTACTGTTTCAGTTTTCAGGAGACTAAATGCACGCATCGCAGAACACAAGAATGCAGTAAGAAAAAAAGAAAAAAACTTCCTCCCTTTTCCAGCACCTTAAAGCTACAAGACATGAAATTAATTTTGAAGGAACCAGGTTAATCTCCAAAACAGAACACTTCAACAAGAGAATAATTATGGAAGCTATCGAAATAGAGAAACACCTCCACAACATGAATAAACATGACGATAACACCCGCCTACCAGACATCTGGAAACTAGCCCTAGTCAACAAACAAGACCCACCCACCACCCAGGCTGTTATAACACGAAACAACAATAGACACACAATCAGCACCAACCTACCAATTATGATACAACAACATAACCAATCATTCCACTTACTGAAACAAAGCCAACACTACACACAGCCCCACCAAGATTTATAGAAAGACGGCAGCTCCGATCACACTTTAAGCCCAAAACGCAGCCTGAAGATGGTGAGTGAGACCTTGCTGAAACGTTGCCAAGACAATCTCAATCTTACATGGGAAAAGACCCGAATACAACAAGACCAGCATATGTATGTATATGCTGGTTTTGTTGAATTCGGGTCTTTTCCCGTGTAGGATTGTACACTGTCAATCCTACCCGGGAAAAGACCCGAATACAACAAAACCAGCATACCTACACCCGTGAAAATCTACGAAAACACACACACACACATATGTATATGTATGTATATATGTGTGTGTGTGTGTGTGTATGTATGTATGTATGTATGTATGTATGTATGTATGTATGTATGTATGTATATATTTGTGTTACAACCCCTGGTATTTATCAGCATAAATACAACACAAATATATATATATATATATATATATATATATATATATATATATATATATGTGTGTGTGTGTGTGTGTGTGTGTGTGTGTGTGTGTGTGTGTGTGTGTGTGTGTGTGTGTGTGTGTGTGTGTGTGTGTGTGTGTGTGTTGTAATTGTACTGATAAATAAATAAAGGGAGACTAGGATAGATCTATTTCGAGCTAATTAGCTCTCATCAGCTAGCCATACCCTTACTGGGATTAGAACCCGGGCTGTATATATCTTAGGCAGGACTCTATACACACACACACACACACACACACACACACATATATACACATACATAAATATACATATACATATACATATATATATATATATACATACATGCATACATACATACATACATACATACATACATACATACATATGAATGATTATATATTATCAACCTCAAGTTTAAATTCTGTCTCTCTGTTCCTTTCTTCCAGATTTCCTGGCTGACCTAAAACATTTACCTTCGTATTGGAGAACACTGAACCAATATGGACCAATATTTTTTATTATCCATTTAGAATTTTGCCAGTATTGGTGAGTAGCTGGTACCATTTTCTTTTTCTTTGAATAACCTTTTAGCATTCTTTACCAACTGTAGCTCATTCTGAGCTTTAGCTTTATTGATCCAATAAATTTAAACCACTTTTCCTTGAAAACTGCTAGCTTTTATTCTTTCCAACCAATGGTCCTTAGGATAGAAGTAACATTTCAAGCCACTACTCAGCTACTATATCTATTCATATGACTGTACTGCAGATTTTTTTTCATTGGATATTTTACTTCATGATTCTCTGCTGGATCTAACCCATTTTCAAATTCTTTATTTCTTTTATGAGCCACTCCTATTCTGCCAAGTTAGACCCATTCAGCTTTGAGGGAATTGTCTTGCTGAACGATAGACAGAACTTTGATATTATAAAAGGTAATCAGGAGAATATTCCTGTTTGTGTATGGAATGTTGAGTTTTCTTGCCTTGTTATTTATGTTTAATTCCCCCTATTAGAGCTGCCTTTGGAATGTAATGTGAGCTGATGAGTGAGGCTTCTATTGTTTGATTTAGATAGGATTGCAGGGTGCTTGGTCTGGAAGCAGAGAGGGTCAATTTGGGTCTGATAGTATTAGGCAATATGAGCTGGTCATGTCCAAAAGACAGGGAGGAAAAGGGGTGAAGCTTCCATTTATTTTCTCCACCACAGTATCAAACTTCTTCTGCCAGAAGCCCTTCATCTTGTTATAATGACTTGGTAGTAATTCTTCTCACCATGATTTTTCAAGAGGATGCCTCATCTGCCATTATTCTTAGTACGTTCCCAGTGTGAGAGAGATGGGGCCTCTACAAACTGCATGAATTATTGGCAAGTAAAGGTAGAAAAGAAGAAGAAATTAATGCTATAGCCACTTCCCACTCCTGTAAAATTGAGGCACGTGGCTAATAAATCAGTCCATCTATCCCGTTTGGTGAGAGGAGACCTATCTCATAAGACAGAAATAACATAAAGCTTTATTAAAAACTAAACAACCCATGATCCATTTGGTCTTTTTATCAGAGATATTTCCTTACCAGATTTCTCAATGCCTTCACAACAGTAGTACAGCTTGCAACATACTGCCTTCACTAGAAAAATTCTTAAAAATTATTCAGAGATATACAGTATCTGCCTTGAAAGTAGCTCATGTTGTTCTGTATAGAGCACATTCAAACATTAGCAGCTAACAGCAGGAAATATTTTATGACATTTTGAATGATGCCATAAAATGCTTTATCACAATTTTTATTCATATTTTTTAAAATAAAATTTGCCAAATTTCCAGTCCACAGAAGTCACGGATCCCAGATTTTTTATGCATTTTGTAAGTTAGCCCTTTTCAGGTACCTTTGTTGAAGAAGCTTTGTCCTATGATGCTCTGTTTTACCCAGTTAAAGGTTATACATGATAATTTTTTTAGTACATAGATAGGAGAAATGAAATCGCAGAGATTCCAAGTTGCATAAAAAGATAAAATTGTTTAGCTTTAAAAGTCTGTAAACACTGCAGAAAATAAATTTGGCTAAAAACACATCCATAGCCAAAATAAAGTTAATTGAACGCAACATTTTTAGTTAAACTTATCCCAGTTTCCTGGGATTACTTGATATATAAAACTGCAATTCCTTTCTCTTTCCCATAGACCTTTTGTAAATTCTTGTAGAATGTAATATTTTTGCAGATATTTCAGAACACTTTTCCTTACTCACAATAATCAGGTTTTCCTTCTCGTTTCCTTTGGAGACCTGCCTGCATTTTTCAAATGAACAAAAACCCTTCCACTTGGAGAGGTTGCAGGGAATCTCTTTTTTTAATATGTACTAAAATAAACATTCCTCTGCAAAAAGATCCTGCTTGAAACAACTTGCTATCTGGGAAACTGTTATCATTCTTCTGAATATTAGGTATTATTAAAACAATCCTGTCTCTTCCTTCCAAGTCCCAGTGGAAGACAATCCCAGAAGGCATGCGCTGCATGCTTTCCCTTGTTCACCTCTTATATATGCACTTTTTTCTCTTCAGATCTTCACTAAGCTATTTTGTGACAACATTAATAAGGAGGAAAAACAGAAATTTATCAATGCATTAAGTATTTTGTGATTTTCCCAAAAGAAAAAGCTTAGATTCCTAAAATAACGGAATAAAATGTCAAAGGAATAAAGCACATTTAAAACTGTTAGGCTAATATAAATTCAAGACATAAGGTTTTTCTTTAAAAAAAGTAAGACAAAAAATAGCTATGTATTTGCATATCAGTAATAGTCATTCTATTACTGGGAAGAATAAGAACAAACATGTTAGGAAAAGCAAAAGGAACACTGTGTATAGATTTAATTGTATTGGTCTGGGTAAGAAAAAAAGTTTTATGCTTATATTACAAATATATGCAGATCTGTTAATAATATTCTTTTCAGCTATGACCCTGGGTATCAGCATCTCAATGGCAGAAGTGGTCCCAAAAGTCTAAACTGAGGCTGACCTGATGGATCAAATCCTACAGGGAGTTGAAATTTCCATTTCACTGGCTTAGCATCCTATCTCATTTATGATCAACCTTCTGTAACTAAGAGACAGTTGTAGCTTAATAACTTTACTTTAGTGAGGATAACTGAGACTATGAAAATTGTGTTATAACGTGTACTTACAACACAGCTGCTAATAGGCTTTAATGATTCTTGATTATGTTTCAATAAAAGGCAACCAAATCTATTACTTAGACCAAAGATCTTACAGATCAAACAACCTATTCTACTGCTTCTGTATAAATTGCAGCTGCCACCTAGCTCTTATGTCTGTATAACTATCTCTAAAAGGTTATTATAAGATAAATACCTTAATTGATAGAGAAGCAGCTCTGCATTTTTAAATCAGCTCAACATTTCAACAATTCAATTGATAACCGTACATAAAGAACTCTTAAAAAATATTGCAATGAAAACTGATATATGAGATATTTGCTTATTATTGATAAGGATGCAAAGATTATTTCATATTACAGTTTATGAATGGAAAATATAATATTCTAATTTAGCAACAAGGATTAAGCTGATATATATAATTTTTATAAATCTTGCTCATAAGAAAGGACATTATTGATAGCATATATATATATATATATATATATATATATGTATGTATGTATGTATGTATGTATGTATGTATGTATGTATGTATATGTATGTGTGTGTGTGTGTGTATATATATATATGTTGTATTTGTGCTGATAAATAAATTAAAGGGCATACCAGGGGTTGTAACACACACACACACATACATACATACATACATACATACATACATACATACATATAGAGAGAGAGCAAGAGAGCCATGATGTGGATTATTATGTTCATATGTTTTAAAAGCATTCTACTTGCTAAGTTTTATTTAACTCTGTAAGCTGCAAATTAATGGCAATAAAACATCCCAGTCTGTCTGATAATCTGTGACAACTGGAGAAAACTGCACGTACTAAACCCTGACCCACCACATCTTTTATCTGCATGTGTACTCTCCACAGGCCAAGCAAATAAAGGCCAACTGATAATTTACACATGAATGAACTTTCTTTACAGACTAGGCACCAGAGACATTTCTTTTCTCTGTTGCTGAAAGAAAAGCAGCCAAGTCTAAGCTTGTCTCACCAGAAATCATACAAGTGAAACATTGATATGTTCGAAAAAGGTAGATCAGCAAAGTGAGAGTGTTCTGAACGCCTGATAAAAATGGCAGCCACAAAGGACTGCGAGAATATTTACCTCGAAATAAGACTGAGGGTAACAATAGGTCTTTATCTTATTCCAAATAGGTAATATCGTGCAAATAAAAATGAAGATAACAGGCTTGCCAGAAGATTACACAAGATACCTGAATGGGTATCTTTAAAGAATATGCAAACTATACAACCCTCGATAACTATCAATTATTATCAGCATTTCCAATTTACCCGAAAAGGGATTACTTTGAACCTGTTAATGTACTAGTTAAGGCATCAAACTAGAAACTAGAAGACACTAAATTCTAATCTCACCTTTGGCACAAAGCCAGCCGGGTGACCTTAGACAACTCAATTTCTCTCAGTCCTAGAAAAGAGGCAATGGCAAACCACTTCTGAAAAACTTTGTAAAGAAAACGGCAGGGATTTCTCCGGGTGGTCTCCGGAAGAAAATACAAATTCAAAAAAAGCATGGGTTAGCCTTTTTTGGCTGGTTATTTGGAATATTCATTTATTACTAAAACTTCACAATTAAAACTAGCTATTGTTATTAAAATGAAACAAGAAAACTAAGAAGAAGAAAATATTTTATGTATGTATGCATTTATGAATGAATGTTGTCTGTAGATGGTTATTTACAATTACTCCCATGCAAATGCTCTAGACTCTAGAGCACGGGTGTCAAACTCAGTGCGTCACGTTGCCATCACATGACATATTGCTACGCTTTTTCCCATCATGGAGCTGGGTCTGCACATGATGCATCCAGCCTGTGGGGCGCCAGTTTGACACCCCTGTTCTAAAGTCCTCAACTCTCCAAAGTCAATGGGGATAGGGCAAGAAATAAGAGAATCTGTTACACTGCAGTTGCTACTTTTTTTTTAATGTAATGAACATGATTAAAAATAACTTTCTATCTATAATGGGCATTTTGCAACCTGTAAAGTTCTAAAAAATATGCCAAATGTAATAAAATACTGTATAAACTGAACTGATGCCTTACTGTTCGTTTCTTGGTCCTGCTCCTAGTCCTTTGTAGTATAAATCACAGCATACCACTTAAACGTCAATAGCTTTAATTATGAAAAATTATATCTAGATGACAAATGTAAAACTATTCTTTATTATGGAATTGTTCTGGCATTGAGTTGCTGCTAAGATTTTATATTTTCTTATGTTATGATCAATATTTCAGCTAGCAATGTAATACAATGCATATATGAATGTTATTAGATTTAGACATATATTGTAAGAATAAGAGTGTACAGTAATTTCATACAATTTTGTTTAAATTTAAATCAACACAGAAATGGATCAGAATTGACTTATTAGTGAATATTTATGAAACTGACACAGATCAGAGACAGAATGCTGGGTGGATTATAACTGAACACTCTTGAGTATGGTGGTTAAGGCGTCAGAGAAAAAACTGGGAGTCCATGAATTCTAGTCAAGTTTTAGGCATAAAACCAACTGAGTGGGCAGTCCTAGTAACTCTCTCTCTCAGCACTAGGAAACAGACAATAGCAAATTACTTCTGAAAAACCTTGGAAAGGAAAAGCAGGTGTTCATCAGGAGTCAACACTGACTCAAAGAAAATTATTGATGTACATTTTAGTAAGTTCTGACTTAATTTGGATTGACACTATTAATGATTTATGTATCAGATTCCCAGATAGTTGTATTTTTCCTCTCTCTTTCCAGATTGATTCAAGGTACATTGACAGTCAACCCTTAAATTAATGCCACTTGTCCACTTACAGTTGAATTGTTGGTACAGTGGTAATTGAAGGCATTACTTATGAGCTGAAATTCATATATTGAAGCATGTCTGTGATTGGGTCACCTCAATCGGACCAGATATTACATGAAACTCCCCCCCCCCCCATATAAACAACTAATCTTAAACTGTTTCCAAAGTTTGCATTCAAAAAATAACTAGTGATTTAATGCATCAAAACAGAGGAGTACAGGGACATAATCTGCTTTCCCACCTTTTCCACATCTAGAGAAAGCAGCTTCATAATGGGTTCTGAAAATAATTTGACTCATACACCAAGTTCAATGGAAATCTGCATTTACATATATTTTACATCATAAAAACACTTGAAATATATATATAAATAAAGTTTCTGTAGATTTTTAACCTTTCTAATAATTTTTCAGCCATCTAGAAAGGATTTCAACTGAAAGAATTGACTTGGGAAATAAAAATTAAGCTGAGGTAGGATAAAATGTTTCTAATAGCTATAGATTACTGGATATCATATTAGCAATGTTTTCAGATTTTTTAAAAATAAAAGTACTGGATTAAACTGTAACCTTCAGAGAAGAAAGGTTCATGGTTATGTATTCCACCAGATACATTCAGAAAGGGAAGGACCTTCAGAGTTTCTATTAAAGTCTCAACATAATATTTGAACTAAGACTTTGAGTAATTAATCAGAAATTAAGCCATAGAGATAAACTTAAATATGCTATTATTGCTTTTGGGTGTCATAGACCAATGCTATTCTTCCACAAATAAGCTTATTATATGGTGGAACACATTAAATGTTATTCCATATAATAAAATACTTCTGAAGATTTATATTAATAATATATGAAGCTTTTATTGTTTTGGTCTTACTACTGCTATTCCTGAATTATTATATGACTTTGATTGGTTTATGATTGTTTATATTATATTCCTGATTCTATTTATTATAAATATTGAAGCTGTAAGAACATAGGAATCTACCTTATACTAAATTATAGCAGTAGTTCATTTATCTCCATATTAAGTTGTGACTGAGAGTGATTCTTCAGACTTTTTTCAGCCTTATATGGGAATTGACAAGCATTGAATCAGAAATCCTATGTATGCAATTGAGTACTCTCCTCCTCAATTACTTATATGGTACAAAATCTGCAAACATTTGTTGCACGCTGTTTGATTTATGAGTTTTATGAATCAATTAAATCGTGTCCACCAACTAGCTAATAGCCGATAAGCAACAGCATTTTTACTACAGGATGTAGATGGTCAGATGTTACAGTCCTCTACTAGCAACAATCCACTACAAATTGTTATATGTATAAGTTCATATTTGTGTATGTGAGAGAGAGAGGTTATCATCTCTGTTATGTAAGTAAGCTCCCCGTTAGGAGGGCGAGTGTGCAGAGAAGCGTAATGAGAGTGGTATGGAAGAACACGCACAAACCAGCATACAGAGACACTGAATCGTATAAATAAAAGTAGTTTACTATGTGGAAATATAGAGGTATTCAGAGTTCAATTTAAAGTCCAAGTCATACACGGTTCAGTCAGTCAGTTATCAATGTTCTCAGTTAAGGAATGATCCTTCGAACACAGTCCAGTATCAAATAATCAGTTTAGCACACAAAGTAGCTAACAGTAGCAAAAACACAGTAACTCACGATACATCCACCGATCAGCATCTAACAAACAGAGAGCTAAGTCATTCTGGCTTCCTCTTATGGCTGCTTGAGGTAACAGCAACCAATCACATTTTATAGCAGTACTTAAAGAAACAGTACTACCATCCTGGTTTATATATTGCTGACCCAACTGTTAGCTTACATTCCTAACAATCTGCAAACATATTGTTTTAGGACAAGGGTGCTAAACTCGTGGCCCAGATGCGTGATGTATTGGCTATGCCCATGCCTGGTTTAGCGAAGGGATACAAAGTCATGATATGACATGTGACAATGCGAGTTTGACACTCCTGTTTTAGAACAAAGCAATGAGGCAACTGTTTTATTTGTTATTTATTTATTTATTTATTTATTTATTATTTATTTATTTATTATTTATTATCCATTTGGAGGAAGAAGTATTAAATATGTTTACTGGCTTGACTTATTCATTTATAAAGATAATACACAGGCGATGCCACATCTAAATTATGGTTTAATGTTTGAAAAAAATCAGAATTACATATTCTTTATATTCAAAACAGTAAAGCTGATCAATAAAATCTCAAGAGCTGATTCAGTGGTCTGAGTTTCTCCATGTGTTGCTATTTACCTCGATCGATGGATGGATAAATAAATAAAATATAACACTGTCATTGAATACAGTCACTTGTTGAGATGAGCAGCTACAGAAATCAAATCAATCTATAAATAAATGAGTCTTTCAGAATTTTAAAAATTCCCTACTTATATGTTAAAGAACTACAGACAGCATTAATACAGTTTCATCTGCTTTCCATTCATCAAAAGGTTGCCCGGCCTTGCTCTTAAAAAAATCCTACCATAACTCTAACTTAATTTTTTTTTATTCCACTGACATATATCAATAGGGGAATGGTGGATTATCACTTAAGTATTTTCTAAGTGGCAAAGTAAACAAAAGTAACAAAGCAGAGGCTGAATTTTGTAATATACATTCAAAAAGTGGTAAGTCCCAAGAACAATGACAAGCAGTGGCTTCATCCCTTAAATACTTTTATGTGGGAATACAATACACATTATGATATTTTGGTTTTATTGTCACTTAATTTTTGTTCTGTTAAAATGAGCATCTCCCAAAAATGGTATTGCTGTGAACATCAGTTCAATTACTGTCAATTCAATTAATTCAACATCTACAGTACAAAGTTATAGATGGAATCCAGAACGTGTATCACAACACTAAGAAATGCATACTAGATTATTTAAAATCCCTTTAAGAAAACAACTAATAAACACTTTAATTTAGAAAAGGATTGCAGATGACTATGCTAATATCTTTCAGGGGTGAATGAGCTTTTGATCCTCCAGGGATGGAAGGTGATTCTGGGCTTTTAAAAATACATATGGATATTTTTGTTTCAGTTATGTAAAGTTATAATATTTATTTGAGATTTTTAAAAAAATCCCACCTTTATTATTTTTAGAAATAACTCAAGGAGGCCAACATATCTAATATTCTTTCCTTCTCCTATTTTCTGCACACCAATAACCCTGTTGAGGTGTGTTGGGATGAGAGACTGACTGGCAGAAAGTCACTTATTTGGCTTTCATGCCTAAGGCAGTACTGGAACACATAATCTCCTGCTTTCTAAGCTGGTGACTTAAATATTACACTAAATTGGCTATTGTATTATTAATAAAAATGCCAACAAATCATCATAAATATTTCATAATTGTATAATTGAACTTAAATAGTTCAAAGTTTAAAGTCAATATTTAATTATCTTTCTCAACCCTATATCTTTTAGGATGTCCAATAATCTAGGCCTTATATGTTATGTGACACTTGTGTAGGACAAAATAATAACACTAAACTGAGTGTTCTTTATGGATTCCACATGTCTAAAAGGTTTTGCTTTTGAAAGTTTTCTTATCCTGTAGCATAAACAAAGCTTATCTTTGTGCTGTCTATTATCTTCAGTGAACAGCTAATTATTCAAGCTACATAGAAAGACCACTGCTGTTGTGGCATATCTCAAAAATATACAGTATGCAGAAGCTAGTTGATCAGTAATAGTAGCTGTTTGGTTAGATGATTTCTATTCTAATCCCTTACATTATATAATATGATTAAACAGATCATCTCAGCAAGGCAATCTGAACTTTAATATCATGTGGGGAAATTCTTAACATTCAGAGATTATTGATATGTTTGAAGATGAATTTTGGATTTTAAAAAAACATTCACAAGAATACCATTTGAATTAATAAACATCTTGCTGCTCTTTTCCTGTTACTGCATTTCTGGCTATTTTTCTTACACTGTACTTTGCTTCCATTTCATTCCCTCCTTTATTTGTTCACCTTGCCATATCCCGCTCCTCCTGCTGCTTGCTGCCCTCTGCTCCCTAGATCTTCTGTTGCATCCTACATGGTTCATTCTTGGTTTTTCTCCTGTTATTTTTTTCTCTATCACTTTTCAAATGTCACTTCTACTTCCACCTCTCCTGTCCGTTTATAATTTTTCGCTGTATTTATGCCCACCTTCTATTTATCCTGATTCCTTCCTCTACCTGTTTCAACCTTTTGTCATATAGCTCATTTACCTTCTTGCTCCTGTCATTCCTCCTCATCTGAAAAGATAATGACAGAAAGCAAGCGAGAAAAATCCGACATGTACGACATGCATACATTATTGTACCTGAATTTATCCAAGTATGAAGACATTCTTACTTGTTAATTAGTGATGTGATTTTGGCTATATGTAAACTAAGAGTATGAAAAAAAAATCCTTGTGCTTCCTTTCTAAAATGCCAGTCGGAATTGGCTTGAATCTCATAGCTCATGGCTTTACAGTAAAAATATTAAACTACCCTCTTGTTTCAACTGTTGTTTCAATAATCTCTATTTTACCCTGCGGCATAATGAGTTTGTGTATCTGTGTATGTGATAGGAAGGAATCCTATATCCCTGTTTAGAATTGGATCAAAGCTGGCTTCATTGTCAAAATCAATCACACCTTGGAATCTCCTTCCTCCCACTCTTTTTGCTTTCATCTGCATTAGTCTCTGATCCAAAGGCTATTTAAAAGGTAGCTTCAAGGACACACTAACAAACTTCGTTTTAATCTATCATTGAAAAACTGTTCCAGAAAGCTGTCTAGGTTTCAATAATGATAACAAAGTAAAATTTATTCGTAGACCAGACTACACATTATTTTTAAGCTATGAGTAATAGACAAGCATTTTAACTCCAATGTTAACCTAAGAAAGACACTCTGGATCAGAATTCTAATGACAGTGCATTTCTTGGCACAGTTCCAGGCCCAATCAAACTGCTGGCAACTGCAATTTTAAATGGTTATTCTGAGAAATCAGTGGATTTTTTTTGAAAATATAATTGAATGAGGGATTGGATATGGGGCAGGACCATAGCAGGAGTCAAAATTCCCTTATCTGGATCTCAGCCTAAATCAGGTCCTGTTGCCTTATCTTAGAATAAAAGACTTAAGGTAAATGAACTGTTCTATCTTATGAGTTTTGGAAAAATAAACTCAAAAAACCAAAAACAAAATAGAATTACCTGAATTATTGAATTTAATGAAAAGTTAGCCGTTTGTACCCAAGGTTAAAGGAAGAAAAATAGAAAAGTAGGCTATTCGGTACTTGTTCAAGCAAAATCTGGGTTCAAAGTCACACTATGGGATGCTAACATACTAACATTTTGCTAGCTTTCTCTAGCAGATTTGATATCCCAGGAGCACCGCTTTTTGCATTTTATTGTTAAATTATGACAATTTTTCTTCAGCTTTAGTAACCTAGAAAGGAAGAAAAAGTACAAAAATAAAGGTTTTGCCTTTCTATGGCATTATGTTTTTTTTTAATTGTTCATTCATAAATAAATTACTATGATTCGTAATTACAAGAACATAATCATATTTATTTCAATCAATTATCTACTTAAGGGGTTTTAAATAATCAGGCTAGTACAATGGTGTTTCAATGACAAAGAAATATCATGGCTGTTGAAATAATCTAAAGTCTTTCTCTCTGATATGTTGGTGGTTTTAGATTATTCAATAGTTGATGCTAGCCTTTTTAATACTTTTAAGCACCCCAAGACGTAATAATTAGGAATAATTTATTATTTGTAATTCACTTTAGAAAGAAATATCTCTATAATATGCATTAACTACATTAACATTCACTTATTATATAAATTTATTTTTTTATCTTTGTTCTTGCTTTTGAGTAAAGAAATGTTTTTCTTTTCTTGTTTCACAGAAAAAATGTTGTGCATGAACTAAAGTCTCAAGTGAAAAGCTCATATAGTTCCTTTGTGCTTCTGCTGAGTCAACCAGATGCCTCTTGTAACTTATTTTGATATTTAAGTGAAAAATTCTATTTTTACCTTCCCATATTCTTGAGAATTATATTTGTAAACATCAATATTTTGTTACTTCTCTCCAAGTTGACTATATTGCTGATGAGTATTACTCTATTTCAATTTAAGAATCATTCTTCAGTTGTAATATCACTGGTTTATCCTGCCTTTTATCTGTGAAATGTATAATGTACAGCAAAACTAAGAAAAACAAAAGCAAACGTGAACGAGAAAAAGATCATTATGTAACTGTATAGATATCTGTTGTAATTTGAACATTAAGATATCCAATTTTGGAATAATCATATCAAGAGATCATTTGAATGTGATTATAATGAGAAAATAACATTGCACGAAGGATATAAAGAATTGACCCTTATGAAATATTTGGAATATCATCACTCAATCAGACTAAAACGGTATTATTTATCATGCACAGAATCTCCCTTAGAGATTAGTGAGCTATGGTCATAATTATTGCCTCAAATATGTTTCCAACACGACAACACTACTTTATTTTATAAGATGTACTGGAGCTGAAAAAGGCAGCAGGGTCAACTGCAGTTGGCAGCTGTCCTAGGGGAAAAAATAATAAAACAAGCAGAAGTCATGCATAACTATGAGTAACTTTGACACCACAAGACTGTTGTTGAAGATGAAATATATGGTTGCATGGATTGGACACAATGATCCTGGATGGAGAGAGGTGCCAGTTAGAGAATATTTCTCATTTTAGTAAGGATTAAAAGATGCAGTAAAGAACAGGTTCATGATCCTATGTTCTAAATATATAACTTGGAAATTAATGAACTCCTGTTTCAGGAATTTGCATAATTCCAGCTTGCAGCATACACTCGTTTTTCAGTCTTTTCGAGTCTGCTTCTATTAATAGTTAGAATTGCTCAACTAAAAATGCAAATATTCATACCTTATTCTACTTCTAAGCAGACTAGCCATTATGAGACTCCAAAACAGGAAAACTACCACACATTGTAGAAAGGTCTCAATGCAGATGTACTAAATTGTGCTTCTTCTAAGGTAAAAATGTATCTTGCAGTAAAAACTATTGGATACCCAATTCAAATTAATTTAAGGTGTAAAGAATTTGCATTCAATTTGATTTAGATGTTGACTGAAATAAATTATTGGGAAGAACATTTCCCCGTTAGCAGACTTTCTTATGTCTATGGAGATTCTCAGTCATCCAGGTCATGGTTGTCCTAAAGGGGCTTTTTTCAAGAAGCAACTGGACTTCCTGGTTTTTCTTTGAAGACTTTTTACTTCTCATCCAAGAAGCTTCTTCAGATCTGACTGGGTGGCGAGTTCCATTTTCCACCATCCAGTCAGAGTTGAAGAAGCTTCTTGGATGAGAAGCGAAACTTCTTCAAAGAAAAACCAGAAAGTCTAATTGCCTCTTGAAAAAAGTACCTTTGGGACAGACTTTCTTATAATACCAAATTACATTTTCCCTATGCATTGGCATTACATGGACAAAATGCTAAAAAATCAAATACCTGTAAATACATGATCTGTGGTAGAACATTTTATACTTCACAGCTTTATAAAATTATATAGGTATATAACTATGCAAATCTTGAACAATTGATGAAGCTTTTAAAAACAGTTTTTAAAATGATTGTTCAAGAAAGATTCATCTCACAAAGAGGTTGGTTTGGGGATAGAGAATATACAACAGTTTCTTCAAAGGCTTTTCTGTTCGGCATAAAATATTTAAATAATATTTACCCATGATAATTTGAGCATTTTAAGAGACAAAAAAGTAGATCATTGTATTTGAAACACAGAATAAAATATAGTAAGATGAAGCCACTGATGTTAAGTGTTTTTACATCAAAGTCCTTAAGTAGCCCAATGAGCTTTCACTTATTTATGCATCGCCATATGATACAGAAATTTGCCTGTAGCATTACAAAAGAGACAGGCTTGATACAAAAGTTCTCCAGGAGTTAACAGACAAACTGGGTCTTCCTATTTCTTATTTATGTCCTGTCTAAGACTAGAAAATAAATTGTCATAGATGAGGCAAAACTCATTAAGCAGGTCTTCAAAAGTTAGAAAAAGCGAGGGATACACTATTGAGAGTTCATTCATGTTTGAAGTGAGATTTCACTAATCCCTGATCATGAGAATAATATTAAACATTCTCCAATATCCCTTAAATATTCTGTGTATGTTTTCACTATAATGACGACATTAAAATAACATTGATATAGAGGGGAACAAAAGTGAGTTTATAAAATAGTTTTTAACATATTGAAACTACAAAATGAAGTCAAAATAGTGAGCTAATATTAATAATGGGAAATAATGAATCCATCTGCATTAAGAATTAATTTAATTATGGTGGCGAAAGTTTGTCTTAAAAGTTTCAATTAAAGCATATACACTATTTCTTTCACCTGATTGTAGCCCCATATGGCAAGGTCAGTCCTTTCAGTGAACAAACAGCTCAGTCGCCTCCAGTGTAGCTGTTATCTTCCTCAACAAGGGGAGACATTTGGCACAGCCTAAAGCTGGGGCATGAACCCTGGCTAAGCTTAAGACATTTATCTGACAGCATCAGCTGACACTCCACAAACACATTTGCTCTCCATGACCTCAGAGCATTTGTGATTAATCAAAAATGTATCTTGAATCTTGAGAACAAGCTACAAGCAGGCACACACAAAAAAGAATATGCTCTCGATCTCGTTTATCGACTCAAGAGGTATATTGAATTTAGAAATAGCAAATAGAATAAAATGATCAATACGTTCTCACTTGTTCATGGAAGAGCAAACTTTATCCCTCAAGCAAGAAACATTGATCATGTAAATGTTTGAGCTGTTTTGTTTTCTTCTGTCTCTTTTTTTTTTAGGTTTTAAAAAGCAAAACCAATGTATTTATACATTAGGGGAGAAATATTAGAGAAGTGCCTTTACTACAAGATAACTGAACAGTATGACTTGGGAAAATGTGAATGTGCTCCTAAGTTGTAGCTGAAGTTCTTATTCAACTATGTATTTTGTGAATTTTTGTAGACAGTTGCCAAAAGATCTTAATAAAACATTTTAAAGGAGTTTTAAAACTTCATGAAGTCACATAATTTACTTTGGAGAAAGTTCTCTGTAAATGAGGCAGAGGTATAACATATCTCCTGTGCACTGTTTACAATTTATAATTTATGTCTCTGTTTGAAATACCCTGCTTTCCAGTCATCTGCTAAGTGATATGATTAGCATTTGAATATCATAATATTCTACTTTACAAAACCAGAATAGAAGCTTTTAGAGCTTTTAATGTTGTAATTCACTTTTTAAAGAAGTGCTTCACTTATGTCTAATTAATTGTGTATGTGGAGGGGGGAACCCCAAAAACTATCCATATTCAATACATAATGCATATAACTTATAAATATCTCCACAATTACACATATTTCTATTTCATTCTATCCTGATTATTAGGTTACAAGCCTATGTTTCTTCAAAACAGACCTCTTATTCTATCAACTACTATATGTCCTTTGGTCTTTGTTGACATGATAAACTTTCATAGCATGTGCTTTCCATAAAATGGTTGTACTAATTAGAAGACATACACCTACGCTGAGACTTCATATGAATTATATTTTGCATCTCCAAAACTCACAGCAGTATGATTTTTACTGCTAACATTTTCAACTAATTCTCCCCATGTCACTCAGTATTTCAGAATTATCTTGAACTTACAGTAAAATTGATCTTATTGTTTAATAACTTCACAATACATTGTCAAGTATAGATTTAGTAATCTATACTTTCACTTTTTTAAAAAAAATTCAGAATAGCACATTTTTTGCAAATATTTAGCACTTCAGTGCAATAATAGAACTGTACAACTAAATATATTGAATACCACACCCATAAAACTTAGGGCCATTGCTTCTTGTGGAAGTGTTTACTTCACATGCATTACACCATTGTTTCCATAGAAAATAATTTTACCAATCTCATACTGATAGCAATAGCACTTAGACTTATATACCGCTTCATAGTGCTTTACAGCACTCTCTAAGTGGTTTATAGAGTCAGCATATTGCCCTCAACAATCTGGGCCCTCAAAGAACGATACCACACTCCACAATCTCTAGGTAATAGAGATTGTGTAATAACACAATAGTGCTGATGATCCAGAGAAGAGTTGCATCTACAAACCAGGAAGGGTTCACTTTCACTGAATCAGAGTGTGCCTGAGAAACTTTATCAGCTTTTTCAAAAAGGGGACTATCTTTAGGCCATTGCAGCAAAACACCAGAGAATCAAGATTATGAAATTTCATATGGCACAAGCTTTTGTTAGATATGGTACACTTTAGATTCCGAACTATCATCTTCATTTAGCACATGGACCCACATATGGAGACTTTAGTATTCAAAAGGCTAACACTAAGATCAGATAAAATGAAATGTATTACAATTATGATAAGGTTACATTCCTAAACAGGTACAAGGGAATAAATTCCAGTGAACATCTTGAAGCTTACTTCTGGCTATACATGTACAAGATTCCATGGAGTATGTCACAAGATAATGCTAAAAATGTGGCATTTGAAAAGGAAGGTTATGCTGATTTCAAGGGAAGATTGTTGGATGTATGCAAACTGAGTTAAATTTCAAAGTCCGGCCTTCAAAATAGTTTATATAATGTGATATTTCATAAAGTTCAAGTAGATTGCACAGTGAGTCTGTATAGTAATACATATTGTATGTCTACATTACTGTAATCTTCATCCTATTTCTACATACTTCTGGCATTCACTGACCTTTGTCCTAGACATCAGTGCACTATGGGTTGCATATACAATGTATTTAACTAGACAGCCATTTTAAAACATTTGGGTCCTTAAAATAGAAGACAGCTTATGTTAAAGAGATGAGCATAAATTATGTTTGAATCAGTCTTTTCTATTCTGATTTTTATTATGTAGAATACCCAGAATAATTTGAAGTCGAGTGTTTTAAAATCTCTGTAAATAAATAAACAACAAACATACTAGTATTGATTGGTCTATAGATGGAAGAGCAAATGATCTGCATAAAGTCACCAAATTTAATTCTTCTATTCTGATAAATTGAATCCAAGGAAGTAAACTCCACTCTTTTTAGAACTGCAATATTAGATAGAACTTGTGCACTCCATCATACCTTAGCTTACCCCCCCCCCCCCAATAATATTCTTATTTCTTCTGGATCTTCAGCATTGCACTGAAGTTGTAGTAGGTGTGTGCAGATTCTTCCAGAAGTTACATTGTAATAAGAAAAAAAACTGGATATAACATCACCAAAATGCTATGAGACGTAATTGTTTAATTCTATAGTTTAAAGCAGACATATATATCCTATAATACTACCCAATTTTAGATCTGAAAAATTATATTGTAGCTTGATGCCATTTCAAGGTGTGTATATATGCTTGCTTTTCCAACTAGGCCATTCCAATCATTGTGCTTTTTTACTAGGTCAACCTCTGTTGCAACAATATTCAATGAAGATGCTGTATAATTTCTGTACTATTCTTTGATTACTAATAGAATATGGACCAATAAAGATATCTTACTTATTTTGTTTCTGTACATTAGAGTCACTTATAAAATACTCATGGTTTCTGTACAGGTTGCATGACAGAAGCTTTATATGTGCTTACGCTACAAAAACTAACATGAATTGAAACACTAGACACCCCAGCTGTATGTTTTGGCATCCATGGTGAAAATGAGCAGAAAATCTAGCTGTTCCATATCAAGAAGTATTTTTACTAGTGCTAATGTGCCTTAAATACCTTGTTCCACAGATGAGTGGCCTGGCACCTGCTGCATGAGAAATAGCCAATTACTGTTCAGTGCCTCTAATTTTCTGATTCAATTAGCATGCTTCAGAGCTTTCCAGTTTAATTGCAAACTACTTCAGTTAGCTCTCTGATTAATCATTGCCCATCTGCAAGCCATCGGAAAACTTAGTGGAACAAATTTGTGTACTTTGGAATGCTGGGAGCTTAGCAAATCAAACTTGTTTTGGTATATAAAGCTTTAATTTTGTTTGCCCTTTTCAGCTGCACTTGTAAAAAGCTCTGTACTGATTAAACAGGAAATCCAGACAATAATATGCTACATTATGCATATAATTACTGTAAATACAGCCGAGACTGCAGAAACATCATTTAAGGTTAGGCACTAACATGTATGGAGTAGGAGGTCAAGACAACACATTTGGAATCAATTTCTTCCCATTATACAAGAAAATAAATATCACAAAAACAATCATGTGACACTCCCCAATATGTATACTTTTAGTAATGTTATTTTAAGCATATGTACAACTATGTCTAACAGATATTAGATGTACTGCATCATGCATCTATGTAGTTTTATTGAGAGGTTTTAGGGAATTAGAGACATTATTGAGGTAAAGAATCTATTATGATGGTACAACTAGATCCTATAAGAATATAAGGAAAATTTGCATTCAAGTAAATATTGCTAATATGAAAATTATATATCTCTATCTATCTATCATCTATCAATCATCTATCTATCATCTATCTATCATCTATCTATCATCTATCTATCATCTATCTATCTATCAATCATCTACCTACCTACCTACCTACCTACCTACCTACCTACCTACCTACCTACCTACCTACCTACCTACCTTATCTTATTCTGATGTCTCCCTTCCTACAATCTCAAGCCAAGACTCTCCTCATTCTATATGAGATTTATGCTAAACCACTGTTAAACCACTAGACAGGTTTCGTTAGATGGACACTTAGGGTCTGCTAATAGGTGTCACCTGTCAGCTATATCTCTGCTATAACATTAACCTTGGGGAGGGTCACAGTTACCATTTTTGTCCTTATGACTTTTTCCTGCCCTATCAATTTATTTCTTGAAGATCTTTCCACTTTTCCTTTCATCCACTAGACTCACAGATTTCAAGCATCTAATATTTCCATGAGCTGTTTCTTCTCTTCTAATGTGGTACATGAGTGTTAGTTAAGGACTGATTAATTTAGATGTGGGTATCACCTGAAAAGAATTTCCTGAGAGATCCAGAAACACTGCAAAACTATGAAAAATAGAAATTCATGGGTGTCAGCATCTGATAGTATCTAATGTATTTTCTTCTCACCTTTCTAATGCTTTTGCTGCCAATAGGAGCTGGTAATGGACTCCAATATCTGTACTTTATAGTAGCAGGCAGCACTAAAAACATGCTGGACACCTGAAAAGTTAGAATGGAATACTAACTTTAACTTTTAACTTTTATTTGATTTCTAAACCGCGCCCTCTCCCAGAAGGGACTCGGGGCGGTGTACAGTCATATTAAAAAACACAATAAATATACATAATATAAATATAAAATAGATATAGGTGTGGCTGGAGGAGGTAACATATAATTTACTGTACAATAATAGTTAAAGTTAGATTTAAAATTTAAAAATTTAAAAATGCATTAAAAAACTACCCCTAAAAACTATCCCGGGATAAAATGTTTGCCAGGAGGTATAAATGGGACTATAAGTGGGCCAGGCCAGCTAATTGGAACAGGTGGGTCTTAAGTTTCTGTCGGAAGGAGCGGAGGTCGGTAGTAGTTCTGATATCGGGGGGAGGTCATTCCAGAGGGTTGGGCCCATCACAGAGAAGGGTCTACTCCTGGGCGCCGCCCGTTGGCATTGATTAGTGGACGGCACCCGGAGGAGTCCCTCCCTGTGGGAGCGAATTGGTCGCAGGGATGTATGAGGTAGGATGCGATCCCGCAGGTAACTAGGTCACCTTTTACTTTGACCAAAAAAGTAAAATGTCTACCTTAAAAATACTCAATACAGTCTTTTCAGAGCAGATGCAGAATGTAAAATGGGGAACTAGTAATCAGCTCAAGTCGAAAGAAAAAGCTGCAAAGTAGGATGCTACAAAAGGAACACATTGGAAAAAAATGGCAATATCAGATCAAGATCTGGTTGCAATTAGATAGAAGCAGAGATATACAGAAAAGTTGAACTTTCTGCTATCTTCTGGTAGGCATCCAGATTTGGCAGTCCAGATCTTATATCAGACCTTCACATGAGAAAGAAAGTAGAATGAAAAACACTTGAGAGGAAATGGTCAGCAAAATATTATTTGATCTAAGTTACACAAGAAGTTCTCTCTAAGTGGTAATAAAGAGCCAGATCAAGATACATCGTGCTTTGGGTCTTTATTAAACCTTACAACTGTCTACATTTCACTACATAAGAAATAATAAAAGCTATTTTTAGGATATTATGTACAGTAAGGTGACCATCATGATTACTATTTAAGGCAGTTACTTGCCATTAGTCATTTTGCTGAGATCTTTTTGCAGTAAACATACGATATCTGAAAGTAGTTTTATTGTCCATGTGCACCAGATGCTGAAATGATTGAACTGGGAAAAAACTTGTTCTTTCGACTCCAAAGAATGTATCTTTTAAGATACTGCTTCACTTATGCTATCACATGCCAGCAAAATAATGCTTAGGATCATCCAATGCAGCTTATAGCCTTATGTAGAAAAAAGAGATGCCATATGTTTCAGCTGAATTTAGAAAAGACCAGAGAAAACAAAACATTACTTCTGATGCACTCTGAATATTTGAGAAAGCAAAATAATACAAAAAGGAAGTCAGTATGTGCTTCATTGATTATAGAAAAGTCTTTTATTGTGTTGATCATGTTAAGCTGTGGAATATCCTTAGAAAAATGGGAAATCCCAGAACACCTTGTTGTCCTCATTCAACCTGCACACAGGACAGAAGCCACAGTATAGGCAGAACAAGGCTAAACAGATTGGCTCCAGGTTGGCAAAGAAGTGAAACAAGGCTGTATTCTCCCCTTATTTATTCAACATATAGTAAATATATATTAGAGGAAATTTTATTGAAAGAAGGTGAGTGTGATTTTAAAACTGGAAAAAGAAATATCAATGATCTGCGCTAAGCTGATGGTGCTATTCTGATAGCCAAAAATGGAAGGATTTCCATGGTCTAATAAGAGAAGTCAAATGAAAAAATGGGATTAAAATTAAATATAGAGTACACCAAATCAATGACAACAAGTACAACAATTAGTGTTGGAACTGATAATGAAGATAGTTAAGTGGTAGACAGCTTTTGTGTTTTAGGACCAGTAAATGAACAAGCAGTTAAAAAGCATGTTGCAAGTTAGCATTTGATAAGGCCTTGGGAAAAATATTCAAATACTATGATGTGTTTATACCAACAAAGATCAAAGAGCAAGCCATTCCTGTGATACAAAATGGAATGAAAAAAATGACTTTAAAGATGTAAGACAGGAAGGTTACTGATGTTCTTGAACTTTGGTGTTAGAGAAGATCCCTGAGAATATTGTGGGATAGCCAACTAAACAAACAAATAGATTGTCAAACAAATTATCCCAGAGTTTTCAAGGTACAAATGACCAAGCCCAAATTATCCTACTTTGGACACATTACACGAAAACCTAGCTCTATGAAGAAGGTTGTAATGTTAGGAAAGATGGAATGAAAGAGAAAAGGATAACCAGCAGCAAAGCGGATGGCTTCAGTTACAGTAGTAATGAGTGTACCTGAAATACCAGGTTAGAACAGAACACCATGGAGAAAATGTATGTGGTTGCTAATGGTCAACATCAATTTGAGGGCACATAATCAATCAAACAAACAATCACATATCCCAGCTTCTATGATTGTATGTGTGCATATCTAATTTCCCAGTTTTGAGATTTGGGGAATTTTTCAAGATATCACAATAAGAGAGTGCTTTTAGAACAAATTCTTCAAAAGAATTAGCACCAGAAAAATCCAACTTGTCAATAACTTGGAAAATGAAAGGGATGATGTACTCTCATTTCTTGCTAAAGTGTCCTGTACAACCACATCTCTCTCCTGCGGCACTAGAATGAATAGATGTTAAGCAAACGTACTTCTCAAACCAAAGTTTCTTTCAGCACACAGATTTTAACTAGACCTTTCCACTATTGCCAGGAAGAAAAAGCTCTAGCAAGTGTATGATCTATTACCAGTGTATTTGACCTTGCCTTGTCTGAGCTTGTTCTATTATTTTGTTTGCCTTGAGTGATTCTACTTCGTTGGAGTAGAATTCTAACTATGGACACTAGTTGGATCACAATTTATACACTTCCATACCAGCCATTTGTTGTATGCAAGGACAAACAAAAGGAGCAAGAGGAGTTTCAAGAGTGGTTTTTATTATTGTGGGGGATAATAACAGAATCCTAAAAGCTAGTCAGACTTTTTCTCTATTACATTTTATACCAAACAAAAGAAACATGAGGTTATTTTATGTTACTTTCTCATCTTTTTGGTCTTTTCTATAACTTCTCTCTTAACAGAATATCTCTCCCCAATTCCCACCTTTCTCTCCATCACATTAGGTGCCCATAATTTGAATGTACAAAATCATCCATTTCAAACTCACTGAAATAAATCTAACCTAACTATATGTACCGAATTTTCTGGCGTATAAGATGACTTTTTAATACCAAAAAATTATTTCAAAAATCAGGGGTCGCCTTATACGCAGGGTATACCAAAAAACCAAAACAAAAGAAAAAGCAACACCACCAAGCAAAAAGCCGCACCGCCACCAGCGCAGATGCCGGTCTTTCAATCAATAACCTCGGCGCTTCTCACTTTGGCATGTGGATGGATGAGCGCTGGGATGGCTTAGTAAGGTCTGGTTGGAGGTCTGGAGGAGGAAGGCGCTGAGCTCAAACTACAAAAGCCTGGCAGCACGGAGGCCTTCAGCCGGCTTGCAGGCGCCTGAAAGTAGGGGGTTGTCTTATACGCCCAGTCGCCTTATATGCCGGAATATACGATATAGATTTATGTGTTTAATAGAAACACATATAAATTATCTTTTAGATTTAACAAGAGATCAAAATAAAGAGGAGTTAAAATAGTTTTATATTAAAAAACAGTAAAACCCAAAATAGATAAAATATGTTTTCACGGTTTACTGAAAACGATCAGAAATGAGGCTAACCCTACAACCCTGAAATACACCTTCTCCAATTTATTTTTGTTCTTGTCACTAGATCTAGCAACCCACTATTTCAAGGTATCCAATCAATTGATAACTCAATCTTAGAATACCTCAGAGAAAAATAATTGAAATAACAACAATAACAACAATAATAATCCAGAATTGAGGAGACAGCAACAGGCAGTAAGTATCACCTATGCAAAGAAGCTGAATAAATAGTGCCCCCCCTCCCAGTAAACTTCTGCAAGAAGATTGCACAGATTGATTACAAGTAGTAGCATGACAAAGTAGCAACAATGGTGCATTGGATGATCTGTAAGAAATACCATTTTCTGAAAGCAAGAACTAAAGGGGCCATAAAATAGAGAAAGTAATAGAATAAAAAGGTAAAGTGCTCTGGGGATTTAGAATTCAAACAGACAGGCACCTGCCACATAACAGCTCAGAGCCTGTAACATTAGGTTTAATACCATAAAACATCAACATAGCCTATCCCAGGTCCTTGGGAAAGTCTGGGTAGGTGGATAAAAATGCCAAATCAAGTTTGAATGTCTGGCTGACTGGGCAACAACTCGTAATTTATTAAATGAATATGCCATCTAATTCTCTGCAATCGTAAGAAATAATTATGGGGAAGATAATCTGTTGCATCTTCTCTGGGTCTTCTTCATCTTCTCTGCTTCATCATATCCAGGTTTCACTAGGAATTAATTGTGAGAATTTGGAATATCTGCTGATATACTGAATTATTTCTCATGAATTTTGAATATATCCAGGAAGTTCAATGGAAACAGAACTGCATATTTACACAGTGGACAAACATGGATAGTAATTATTCAAACATTGGTTAGCTGTTAAGGTTTGGTGGAGAAATTGTTTGTAAGGTCCATGAAGAAGATTAAAACGGGGAAAATGTGTTTCCCTTTATGTAGCATTTATATTTTCATATGTGAAACCTGTACATTATTGGACTTCATTTTGTATGCATCTTGGTTATGCATCTTGGGTATTATAGACAATGCCAATTTTTCTTTGGAACGTAAGTAAAATAAAGTTTTTCTTTGATCTGTTTATTAGTTCTTGCTTTCAATCAATTAACGTCTTCAAATGTGTGCAATGAATTTTGAAAAAATATAACTAGATCTATGTATCTTAGAATAAGAACATGGAAACATATTTAGCCATTTTCCAAAGCATATCATAGGATGCATACTAGCACTAAAACTTTATCATTGGTTCATATTAAAAATAGAACAGATGAAAGAAAATAAGTGACGGTTGTGAGATTGTGTTGGTCTGGGATCCCATTAGTTGCCACTATAATGTTAGGAGAAGAAATACTGATACAACAAATGGAAAATGAAGCTGAAAATAACGTTTATATTTTATAAAATTGGTAGTCAATGCAATAGCAGGAGAGGCAAACGTTGCTTCAATGGCACACTACCAGTCATTTTAAAATAAATAACCAAACACATAAAGGAGGAAGACCAGATTATTGCTGTCTTCGACTACATGGTGTAGAGAAACTGGTATTATCTAAGGATTAAAATCTTCCAATATTTTAAATACTTCTCGACATTTTCCTAAATCATATTGAAAAAAATGCTGTCAGAAAATTAAGATCATATAAGTACTTGATTTCATTTCGTATTTTAAGCTTGCATGAAAGAGCCTTATGCAAAAAATCATACACATTTTAACAGGATATAAAGGTAATTTAACAGGCTACAAAGAATTTAATCATTAGTATTTAATAATGCTAAGATTGAAGCCTATGAATATTTAGTTAAGACTTGGTGGTAAAACCCACTTAATACAGCTGAATTTATATCTAACTAAATGAGCATAACATTTTTTAATTTTTTTCCCATTCTCATGTTTCTTTGGGTTAAATGTTATATTGTATGAAATGTAATATAAAATAAAACAAAATTATTTGTTGCATTTCTAAAATTAAATAGAAATAGATATATCTTGAAGGAAGTTCCTTGAGTCATTACTACCCAATCATAAGAATTAGAACAAAGAATAATAAGGTTGGAGGGACACTGGAGGTCTTCTGGTCCAAATCCCTGTCCGTGGCAGGTGATCCCATATCATTTTGGATTTTCTTTGGTTTCGAGGTGATGGAAACATTTGATTATAGATAGAATAATAGAAAAGAATAAGATTCAGAGCAATTTTGCTTCTATAATTGTCACTAATATACATATTACCAAAACACCGTGACGTATAAGCAAGAAAATTATTTTTGAACCAGGTCAAAGCTGTACAAATGGAAAATAATAATTTGAAAGAAAAATATCCTGACCTTTAAAAAAAAAAATAGGAGGAGCTTTTAGTGTTATGAAAGTATTTGTTGATATATTTACCTATCAGCAGTCCAAGAAATGAACAAATAATGCCTTGAGTGTTCACAAAATAAGATTAACTGCAACTGATTGTTACATTTAAGCCATCAATGAAATGAAAGGTCTCATCCTGATATGACCTTTGTCTAATGTATCTAGTTGCCTTATATCTCATTCTGCTCTAATAACCTACCCACAGTTTTTAAATTTTTAAGTTAAAAACATCAGTCTGAAATTGTTTTAATATTTAAGTGAGAGCCAAACTAGACGTCATAGTCATCTATTTTTAATCAATATCCTTAGAATTGAAAGAAAACTTCATTTTCTTTATAAAAAGGATCCATGGATCACGTTCTACATCTGGACACATATTACAAAGAAGAAATTGGTTTATTCCCACTCTTCCATTATTCCATCTTTGAGGACAATTTTTATACCCTCATTCTGTACCCACATTTTCAATTCATTTTTCTTGGACATATTTCCTCCCATCAAAAATGTAAAGCAGTTACAAGCAATTAAATAAACTTCTAAAAAGCAAGATATTTTGCTTAAGTTTCACCCCACTTAAAAATGTTAAATTTCTTTTCTTAAAAAAGAAAATTATTAGCAACAGTTCAATATTTATGAATATTATTAATAGTTCCTAGATGGGAGAGAAATGTATACCAATGTGTTCATATATATTTATATCATATTTTGCATTGTTATAATAGGTTATTGACTTATACCAGGTTTAAGGGAATAAGGTAGTATTGAATAATAGCTCCATGATTCATGTTTATTGTATACACCTAAGGTTCATTCACCCCAAGCAATTTAGTCAATAACCAATTTTTATATATCTCCTTCAAAATTCCAAACTAACAATCTTTGCTGTTTTTTTTAAAAAATATTTTAGAAACAGACTAACATTTTTCATACAAATCAATATGGGTGTGATCTATTAGCCTAAAATTTGAAGCACTGCAGTGCAGACATATTAAAAATATTGATTTCACAAGCTACTGAGTTTTGATTGACTTTAATGTTTGTAAGCAGCAATAACAGAATTTCAATGAGTGAAACAAAGTTTTGATTAAAATTATAGATCTTTTTAAAAATTGACTGGTTTACTATTTAAAGTATATTAGATACTTTGTCACAGAGCAGTAGTAAGTACATATCTTCCAAATATTTTAATCCATTGCATTATATATCATCAACTTTCAATATTATAATATTTCTTTACTGGTTCTGAGGTCAAAGTTTCATTCTTGCCTTGTTTGTTTGTTATGCTTCTTCAACTTTCATTTCAGAAATGTAAGTGATTTGATCCTATCACTAGATCTAAAACTCAACTCAAGAAAATTTATTTATATTTTCCAACTAATCCCACATATTTTAAATAATTTTATATTTTCTGTTTCATATCTATTCTTTGTAAAATTATAAATGCAACAAAAGTGGCATGCAAAGGAACTTTTGTGCAATAGATTGCTATTTAGTGTGTAGAATTTAATTTTTTTTTTCTTACATTGAAAATAATAGCATAAAGGTCTAAAAACTGAGCTACTTCAACAGTCCTTAGTATAGATTTATAGCCAAAGATTTAAACCTTCACTGAAATCAAAAGGACCCTTTAAAAAGCCTTAGAATGATAAATTTAGAATTCTTTTTAGAAGGATTGCCTTGATAGCCTCTTACTGAAGAATTATGAATAGCCTAATGAATTGTTTAAAGCTCAAGGGCTTGAGCTTTTTTGAACTGCAGTCTCTTTCATCGGATTCATGATTATTTTTGTAAGCAAGGACAGGCACATTGCCCAAAATAAAATGATGAACCACCACTTCTTCTAACAAAACCAATTTCATGTGCCTTAATGATTTGCCTAATATCTTGGGCAATGATACTTCATCCCATTAGCCTTTAGTGGTGAATTACAAATAGTCACTTATACCCAGCCTACAACAGCTAGATCACATAATAGAAACCCAGAGACTAAACATGCAGCAAACCTAAACACTGACTTTGGGTATGTTTGGTAAGTTTTCATTTATTTATTCTTTGTCTAGTACAACATGCATCACATTTGCCATTTTATTTCACCCTAATGAAGGGGTCAAACTCAAGGCTCGGGACCCGGATCTGGCCCATGGGATGCTTAGAGCTGGCCCATGGGGCCATCCTGAAAACAGTGAAGGAACGGCCTGCAGTGCCTCTGCCAGCTAAAACAGAGCTGGGGAGGGCCTCAGGCAGACCTCCTGAGCTCTGTTTTCATTGGCAGAGGGTTGCAGGGAGCCGCCACAGCCAAAAACGGAGCTTGGGAGCCCATTTTTGCTGGCAGAGTGCTCAGGCCACCACAGACACCCCCGACACGCTGAGGTTGAACTGGTCACACCCACCATGGCCACACCCACCTGCCCCCCCCCCCAAGATCAAAGACAACCCTGATGAGCCCTCAATGAAATCAAGCTTGACAGCTCTGCTCTAATGGAACAAACAAGCCAGGCTTTCTGTAAAGGAATAAAGAAAAATAAGTGTGACATCATCAATGCCAATTTCCAAAAACCAATTAAGCTTTAAAGAAGATATTTTTGAATTTCAGAGAGAAACTGCACTGAACACTTAAACATTTCAATACTTACATGGCTTATACTGGGAAAGTGTATTTCATTACAGATTATTAATATCAAGGTAATATTTATCTTATTATCAAATGTTTTATTAATATGCATGGTTAACTATCAGTTCTCCTCTGAATTTTATTTTGCTTTTTACTCTATCTATGATAATCTTTGCTATGTCCACTATTGAAATAAGCTTGACAAATAACATTAGATCAGAAATTCAGCATGTTTTTTTAAAAATTAGTTTCAGAAGTGATTTATGAAAATGAAATTTAATAAAATAATGAATAAAGACTAAAACAGAAGACATATTCCACTTACATTATCAATAAATTAGATTTGAATTGTTTATAAATTATAGAACAACAACTCCATCAAAGGTTTAAAGGCCAAAATCAGAAAATAATTTCTATAATTGACAATATTTACATTTACTGAACCGAACATTAAAAGAAATAAATATTAATCAAGTTATTTCTTCATTTACCATCTTATAGAAAAAGACCATCTTATAGAAAAGATTCATCAGAAGCTTCTTTGACATTGTTAATTGAAAGTATCATAAAATTTAAATTTGATTTTCAGGTATTCTCTTTACAGTGTGTGCTAATTTTATAATAGATCTTGCACAAAAACAATCACATGCCACATTCGTTTAAGACAATACTATTATAAATTGCAAATAGAGGATGGCATGTACACTAATAAATTCCAGAATTCATTGCATTTAATAGGATAAATGGCCTAAATATTAATATATTGAATTCCAATTTGATGGACCAATGTATCTCAAAATGTAACCTATAACTTATATATAACTTTTTGAATTCCTCATACCTTTCAAAATTGACTACATATTTCCATCATATGTGTACCACAGTATTATGTTCTCCTTTTATATATATTTTACTACTGTAATCTATGCAATCTATTCCATAAACTAAATACATTTCTGAACAATTCTTGCTTTTTTTAAAAAAATCAAAACCTCAATGATTTCATTGCCAAAAAACAGAGATTTATTTATTTCACTAATTAAGATGCATCCTTTCATTTGGAACAAAGACTATCTAAGATAATGAATAAAATAAAAAGATAGATGAAAATATAATAATAAATATAAATTCAGAAATAAAACGCCATGGGTATAGTACAATATAACACCAAAAACATCAATAAAACAGCAGCATACTAATGTACATTAATTGAAATCAATTTGATGCAAGTTTATTTTTCAAGCCAATCAAAGAAGCCAACCAAGCATTTCTTGAGTGTGAGTATAAAAGACTTGTGGGTATTACTGAGACTCACCAACCTAGCTGATGCAGCAATGCCTCTGATACTTATCTTAAAAAACAAACAGTTCTGTGAATACCTATAATTATTCAAAACTTTTGGCATCAAATCACTGACTGTTTTATGTTCCATGCTTTGAGTGGGTTCTGGAACTGTCCTGGCACTTTATACAACTAGTACATGCAAGCTATTACTCCAATAAGCACACAAACCGCTGTATTTTGCTACAGTTGCAATTCCTTAAGTATCTTCAAAGACCCATATAGAATACTTTCCAAAATTTTAATCTAAATATAGCCAGCATAAGTATGATAAAACCGAGATCTATTTTTTTCTAGAATGGATTACAGCTTGCATATACTAAAATGGAAAAATACGTCCCATCACTACCTGTCCTTTTACAGGCAATAGTGAGTCAAAAGAAGGTACAGATGTGACCTTTTATGTAGAGTGTAACTACATTCAGAACTGACTGCACCTGCCTATCCAGATTACTTAGTGTTTCTGCCTGCAGCACCTCTTTGCTGTCTGGCTTAAGCCATGGCTTCTCTGCACCATCAATCTCCATACATTATTGAAAACTTGCTCAGCTTCTTGGATATGCAGCCAACAGGCCTGCACATACTTCAAAATACATGTTGGAAGACTGGATAGTGTTTGATATAGATCTATTTGTATCCAAGTTGGCATTTGATCTCCAAAATGCAATGCAAATTGATCACCTTCAAATAGGCCTAAATGCCGTTTCAAGTAGAGTCTTACAATTTGAAATAGCTCCATTGGGTTATAATATGTGGACGCACACAAAAAGGAACAAGAAATAACAGAATAACTGCTCCCTCCATTAATCCTTACTTATAAGTCTTCTACTACCTACCCTCAAGTAATTAACACAGTTGTTTCATTTCCTTCAGTTTTTAGAATACTGGGAATATGGTATAGGGCCGTGATGGCAAACCTATGGCATATGTGCCAGAGGTGGCACACAGTGTCCTCTCTGCTGGCATGTGCGCCTTTGCCCCATCTCCGTGGTGTTTCTTTTGTGAACATCTGTTTCCCTGCAAATTACGAAACAAAAGCTCATGAAAGAAAAAGATCTGACCTCTTGCCATGCTGCCAGTGTTGGGCTGCCCCACCTCAGGTCTCTCCTGTGCATGCACGCATGTCTGTGCATGCACACACATGCAGAGTCATGAATGATGCATTTGCGCATGTTCACCTTTCAGGTTGGGCATGCCGTGCGCATAGTTTGGGCACTCTAAAAGTATCTAAAAGGCTAGCCATACTGGTATAGGGCTTCTACACAGGTAGTACCTGGGTATAACCATTCATTCAGCAGCTGTTCAAAGTTAAGGTGACACTTTTGGTTTTGGTTATTGCAGTGTGCCCATGGTCATGCAATTGTGTTGACATTGTAGCAAGCTATAGTCATGCGATTTCCAGTGTTTCCTGTTGGCTTCCCAGAAGCAAAGTCAATGATCATGTGAGATTATTTTGCATGTTTAATAAAGCAGCAGGACAGCCATAACTGCTGATGAATGCATCATTTGACATTGTATTTTATGATCAGATTGCTTAGTGATGATAATTCCAGTCCCAATTGCCACCATAATCTGAGGACCAAGTGTACTGTTTATAAACAATTCGAAAGCCATTCATTTTAATCATCCTTATGGTGATCTCTTCTGGACTTGGCAAGACCAACCTGTGGATGAGATAGCTGGATTACTGATACACTGGGCTATAGAGTGCTACTGGTAAACACTATGTCCATAATGATTTGGTGGTGATGATGGATGAGTGGGCAGATGTAACATATATTACTGAGATGTGGCTAAGCAAAATCAGCAATATTACTCTGAATTCTACCTAGCAGATTTTTTGGTTTTGTACTAGGGCTAGGGAGGGCTGTAATATCGATTTATTGGGAACCCTTATCTGCGATACAGGGTTCCTGTAGTGGCAGATTGTGAGTATTAAGTTGAACCACAGAAAAAAAACTAGGGTTTCTGTTGGTATACTGGTTACCTTACTGTCAGCAGGGCTCCTCCGTGAGTTTCTGGACTGGGGGGGGGGGGGGTGCAGATTCCTTGTCTTTTGGTTTTTGGGACTTCAACCTCTATTTTACAGATGCTACGTCAATTTTGGTATGGAATTGAGTCTTTTCTAACACAATTCTTGACATCCCTGTGCCTCTAGTCCTTCCTAGGGAGAGGTAATTTCCTGAACCTAGATAATGATTAATGTTCTGTTGCAGTAAGATATAATTTTGATACTTTGAAGGACGCTGTGGTACATACCCACTTTGAGGTCCACTTTGGATCCAAAGGTATTGGACAACTATTGCTCAGTCTCAGTCAACTAAAGAGCACCACAAATAAAATTAATTATTTGGACTGCCTTCAATCCGGGTTCAGACTCAGAAATGGAATGTAGACAGTATGGATTTTAGTAGATGTCAGGCAGTACATGCATCCTAATCTTTTTAAGGTCTTTGCAGTCTTTGATATTTTGACTCTGGTATCCTTCTGGATACCTGCAGAAATTGGGGAGTAAGGGCACTGTGTTGCAGTGGTTCTGGTCCTTCCTTGGTTGGTGGTTCTAGTCAGTGCTGGTGGGATAAGAGATCATTCCAATGGCTACTTGGGGTGTCACAAGGATCAGTTCTCTTCACCTAGTTGGACATTTACCTGAAATCTCAGGGACATTTGGAGTTCACTAACATTGATATACCATACTCAGCTGTATATTACTATCACAAGCCAGACTAATAATGCTGTTGTAATCCTGTCAGTGCTTAGAGGTTGTAAAAATCTGTATGGAAGACAGCAGGCTTAAATTGAATCCTGGGAAGATGAAATTATTTGTCTATTAGCTTTCCTTGTTAGTGATTTATTGGGATGAGATGGCATTACTCCTGAAGAACAAGTATACAGCTCCAACTAAAACTGCACGTAGAGGTATGGCTGGTGAGGAGGAGGTGGGCTTTCAGCAACTTCACAGGGTAAAACCTATTGCAACTCTATTAGGAGAAGGCAAAACAAAACTGCATTTTTTTCATTGAAACTGGCCTGGCCAGTTCAATCTACTCTGGATAAATGATTAGTAATTCTTCATTTTAGGGAGATGAGGGCCCAGGTTCTGATGACTGCACTGTTCTTTGGGACAGCCTCCTAATGGAACCTAACTGTCTTCTGACAACAGAGCCCTTTTGGAGGACATTTGGCCTCTTTTTTTTTTGAAATTTTTTATTGATTTTAAAAGTTTTACAAGGAAAAAGGGGTTAAGAGGTTATGGAACATTTTGACAGCTACATCCTGCGGGGGGGGGGGGAGAAGCCCCCCCGGGTCTCGCAACTTCTACAAAAAGGAAAAATAAAAAGCTATAAACATTTACATAGATATTAGGAGTTTTAGGTTTAACACAAAATCGTCAGAATGTTTCAATCATTTTACTTTTGTCACTTCCTTAAAAGTACATTGTAACAACATTATAGTGTTTCAATTCACTTTTGTGACCTGAGTCTTCTTGTTGTCGCATCCTCCCCCCCATCCACTGGCAGAGCCTCAGCCCCTCCCTGCTTTGTTTCTTGTGTAACATCCCCCACGTCACCTAAGAGAGCAGTATGTTTTTTCATGAAAGCCTCTGCTTCCGCAACTGTGTTAATTCTGATTCTACTGCTCTCCCAAAAAATCAACATACCTTCTGGTAACAACCACCTAAACCAAACCCCGTTATTGTATAATTTTTTTGCTAAGAAGGAATATTTCCTTCTCTTATCTCTTACTTTCTTTGGGATCTGCTTAAGAATGGTTATTTCTTTATCCTTATATTTTAATGGTCCTCCCTTTGAGCTCCTAGAACCTAATCTCTTGTGGTTTTTCTAAGAAATTTAACATGAACTTCCCGAGGACATTTGGCCTTTATTCCACCTTTGATTTGGTTGATTTAATTTTGTTATGTTTTTTTATCTGTAAACACTGAGAGTTCTTAGGGATTCAGCAGTCTATAAATGTAAAATAACAATAATAAATTAATATAAATAATAAAAAGCCACAGTATCAAGGAATAAATAATAATATTTTATTTTAGGATTCTCAAGCCTTTCAGATTTGAGGCATGCTGAACTATGTGAATCAGAATCAGGACCAAAATACTGTGAATATAATAGTTGAAATTATGTTACATTTAATTGTACATTAAAAAGTGGAATTACCTAGCTATTATAGGTGAAAACAGTTTCCAAGTAACATTTGGTTGCATAAATTCCCGAGTAAACTCAACATCAAAGGCATAACATGCCTGGTAATTAAAAAAAAAACTACTCACAGTGTAAAGCAAAGCTTTGTGATATTAAAGCAGGTGGCTCTGACATCTGCAGTTACAAGTCAATTGAGAGTGTTAAGTTCTATCAAGAATTACTACTTTCAAGCATGGCTGGTGATTTGGACAGCAGCACTTATGAAACCTTCAATCAGACTGTTCTATCACCACACATTTTCTAAAGCATCCCTGCTGTCAAAATTTGCAGGAGTTTAGAGAATCTAACCTTTAAGAAAGGTTAAAAATGTTGAAGATTGCTTCTGAGCAATATTTTTGTTTCAAATAATAAAAAAATGTTACAATGCATAGTTGGCCCACAATGCAAATCATCTTTATGGTTATTAGCTGAAGAACAATTGTATAAAACCAGCCTAAATTATGAATCTTGCCATATGAATGATATGAGATTGGCTGCAAATGTGAACACACCAAGGAACAACAATACTGAATCCAATGAGATTTATAATTAAGGAACAACCTAAGCATATTGTTAAAAATAAAACATTTATAGTGTATAAAATTTCAGATTTGAACAGTAGCCTATTTTTTAGGATGGCATGCCTTTGGGAGGGTCTCTAACTTCTCCATATCAGAATGACAAATATATAGGAAGTCAAATCAGTTATTGGGAAAATAATACCAATAAATATTAAATGATATTTGATCTAAATATCTGCAAGTACACATTTTAAAAAATTGCTTCTAGGCTTCTGGGGAAGGTATATTTGTTTCTGGATCTCTCCTCTGAACTTTGAATCAGCTGCAGGACACACCCAAAATAAAACATTTTATTCAACTCATGTTTGTAATTTTCTTTATTCACTGGCTTGATAAATGAAAAAGACAGCCATCAATGGAACTATGTGTATAAGAGTTGCCTGAAATTTTTAAACCTTTATTTCTTATTTGTTTTGTAGAAAAAGAAATAAGAAGTGGCAGGTCTGGAAAAAAAAATAGTTTGACTTTTCCTGAACAGCTTATATCAAAACCACTTTGATTTAAGTATGGTTACTATTCTGGAGGACTGTTTGGAAGTCCTTTAAAAAAAACCACTAAGTGTTGACTTGCCTATGCTCATTTGATAGGGAAAAATTATTTTTCCCACCACAGTTTTTTAAAAGCTTTTTAAAAGCCTTTCCTTTAAAAAAGATTTCTTTAAACACTCAATGGAGAAATTGTAGACATAAAAAAATAACATAAGTACAAGAAATATCAAAAAGCAGAAAACATCATCATTATTTCTAATGTATCACTGAAGAGTTGAACTCAAGTGGTTGCTTATCACTAGCTGGACTGTGGACTCATCCATTCTTAGCTTCAAAAACCCGATAATATCGCTAGTCACTAGACTACTGGACTGCAAATGAGATGTCTGCTAATTTGGTTGTTGGCAGACATTTTATAAAGTCATCCATTTTTATACTTGAAATAATAGGGTCTGTTGTAAAAATGTCTTCTAACCAGAGAGGGCAAAAATAGACCTCTCACTGAAGCCTACTACTTATAGGAGATATCTCATCTCTTCAGCTTGACACGGTTCTCCTTGCACACCTCTGGCTTTAAAGCAGTAGAATCCTATATACAATGCTTTCTGATTCTCTCCCTCTTGCTTCCATTATGCTGTTGATGACTTCAGAAAGAACAAGAAGTGGGAAGGAAGAATTCTAAAATTGTGGTAGTTGAGGTAGGATAGCTCTCATTGGCTGATATGTTCAGCTACTGACTGGCTAGGCTGATCTGTAATAATGTTCCTACTAAGCATTAAATTAATGAATTCCAAACAAAGCTAAATATATTTCTATTATTACATGGAATTGACAAATGGCAACAAAACATTCTGAATAGACACTATGCATGGCACATATTGGAGTGGAACAAGCCTAGGTTGTGGAATACTTGACATAACATCCACTCACCTTATCATATGTTCTTCGGATCAATGAAATTTTAATGGTACAACAGGAATGCATATGCAGTGTCCCTGACTGAATATCATAGTGAATAAAATTTTATCGACTAAGTAATTGATACATTGCTATGATTGTTAGGCAATTCTCCTATAAGAAATAACAGCATTAATTTTTTTATTAAGTTCTATGAAAAATAACCTGAACACAAAGAGGTAGTGAAAATGATATCCTATGGTCTATTGTAAAACACCCACATTTGAATTCACACCTCAAGAAGTGTGGGAAACAGAAAAATACGATCATAAAAGCCAGTCCAACGCAATACTACTAAAAAAGAAAAATAAGAAATCTAAGAAACTACCATAGATGCACAAAGATCTGTCTGATAAACTGAAAGACAAAAAGGTTAAGTACAAAAAATGGAAAGAGGGACACATAACTAAGGCAGAATATCAGCAGATAGCCTGAATCTGCAAAAATGAAGTTAGGAAAGCAAAGACTCAGAATAAACAAAAACTTGCAACAAAAGTCAAAGATAATTAAAAAAAAATTCAACATATAAATAACAAGAAAAAAGTCAAGAAAACAGTCAGTCCACTAAAGAGAGAAGATGGCAAGGAAGTAACAGGCAGTACAGAGAAATCAGTGCTGCTTAACTCATTGGATTAAAACATATGAAGAACGGTTGCAGGAATTGGGTATGGTTAGTCTAGAGAAAAGAGGGCTACGGATGACATGTTACCTGTTTTCCAGTATTTGAGGGGCTGCCACAAGGAAGAGGGGGTCAACTTATTTTCCAAAGCACCATAAGGCAAGACAAGAAACAATGGATGAAACTAATCAAGGAGAGACACAACCTGGAATTAAGGAGAAACTTCCCAACAGTGAGAACAATTAACCAGTGGCACAGCTTGTCTTCAGAAGTTGTGGGTGCTTCATCACTGGACGTTTTAAAGAAAAGACTGGACAGTCACCTGTCTGAAATGGTATAGAGTCTTCTGCTTGAGCAGTGAGTTAGATTAGAAGACTTCCAAGGTCCTTCCAACTCTATTTTGACCTTCTTTTAAAGCCTTGATCTACTGTGAGCACTCTAGAAATGAAACATGACCATAATATTCAAGTCTTTATTTATATTTGTCTACTTGGGGCAGGAAGACCGCATAAAGATAACTCATGCCCTCATAATGGCATGTCTGGATTACTATAATACAGTCTATATGAAACTGATCTTGAAGAACACTCAGAAATTCAGTTATTACAAAATATGGACTTTCGTTTATTTGCTGATACTCATCACCAAAAACATTGCACCTTTATTCAAATTATACAGTTCAAGATGCTACTTATTACATCTAAAGCTCTACAAGGTTTGACATGGAAATTCTTGTAGGAACACCATCTTTATTTATAGAAACTATTAATAAACCGTTTAGAATAGGGTGAAACGCTGTTTTAAGACTGGGTTATGTTTTGTCTCAAAACTATTTTATCTCCTTGTCAAAGACAGATAGAAAACTCTTAGTTTTATTGGAACACACAGGTATTCTAAGTCCAAATTTATAAGTGGCTGATTTGTCAGACAAGTTTGTTATTGCTATATGGTTCTGTATGTTTACATATCAAGGTAACCAAAGGTGCTGAAGGAAATAGGAGAGAATCTAGGAGAGAAATAGGAGAGGCCTAGAGGAAGGAGGGATGTGCAAAGGATGACCTCAGAAGAACTGAAAGACAAAAAAAGTAAGTATAAAAAGTGGAAGGAGGGGGACATAACTAAGGCAGAATATCAGCAAATAGCCCAAGCCTGTAAAGATGAAGTGAGGAAAGCTAAGGCTCCCAATGAAGAAAGGCTTGCCACAAAAGTAAAAATTAACAAAAAAAGCTTCTTCCAACATGTTAAAAACAAGAAAAAAGTTAAGGAAACAATTGGTCCATTGCTAGGAGAAAGTGGCAAGAAGGTGACAAGCAACAGGGAGAAAGCAGAACTATTTAACTCATGTTTTGCATCTGTCTTTACACAAAGGGATAAAACAGTCCAACCTATCAAAAGCAGCACCACAAAATTAGGAACACAAATTGAAATAGGGAAGAAAATGGTAAGTGAGCACCTGTCTACCCTAGATGAGTTCAAATCACCAGGACCGGATGGATTACACCCCAGAGTTCTGAAGGAACTAGCAGACGAGATCTCAGAACCACTGAATTATATCTTTCAGAGATCCTGGAACACCGGGGAACTACCAGAGGACTGGAAAAGAGCTGATGTGGTTCCCATCTTCAAAAAAGGGAAAAAATTAGATCCAGGAAACTACAGACCTATCAGCCTAACCTCAATACCAGGAAAGATTCTGGAAAAAATAATCAAGCAACGAATTTGCGAACACCTAGAAGCAAACAAAGTAATAGCCAAAAGCCAACATGGATTTGTCAAAAACAGATCATGCCAGACTAATCTTATTGCATTCTTTGATAATGTGACAAAATTAGTGGACCAGAGGAATGCCGTTGATATAGTTTACTTGGACTTCAGTAAGGCTTTTGATAAGGTAGACCATAACCTACTACTAGATAAAGTAGAAGAATGTGGGTTAGACAGCATCACCACCAGATGGATTGGTAACTGGCTGACCAACCGCACTCAACGTGTAGTTCTCAATGGAACTGCATCTACATGGAGGGAAGTATGCAGTGGAGTACCCCAAGGCTCTGTTTTAGGCCCAGTACTCTTCAACATCTTCATCAATGATTTGGATGAGGGAATAAATGGGGAACTCATCAAATTTGCAGATGATACCAAGCTGGCAGGAATAGCCAACACTCCAGAAGATAGGCTTAAGATACAGAAGGATCTTGACAAACTTGAACATTGGGCACTATCTAATAAAATGAAATTCAATGGTGAAAAGAGTAAGGTTCTACATTTAGGCAACAAAAACGGAATGCACAGGTACAGTATAGGTGATACCTTACTCAGTAGTAGTAACTGTGAAAGGGATCTTGGAGTCCTAGTGGACAACCATTTAAATATGAGCCAGCAGTGTGCAGCAGCTGCCAAAAAAGCCAACACAGTTCTAGGCTGCATCAACAGAGGGATAGAATCAAGATCACGTGAAGTGTTAATACCACTTTATAATGCCTTGGTAAGGCCACACTTGGAATACTGCATTCAGTTCTGGTCGCCACGATGTAAAAAAGATGTGGAGACTCTAGAAAGAGTGCAGAGAAGAGCAACAAAGATGATTAGGGGACTGGAGACTAAAACATATGAAGAACGGTTGCAGGAACTGGGTATGTTTAGCTTAAGAGAAAGAAGGACTAGGGGAGACATGATAGCATTATTCCAATATCTCAGAGGTTGCCACAAAGAAGAGGGAGTCAAACTATTCTCCAAAGCACCTGAGGGTAGAACAAGAAGCAATGGGTGGAAACTAATCAAGGAGAGAAGCAACTTAGAACTGAGGAGAAATTTCCTGACAGTGAGAACAATTAATCAGTGGAACAGCTTGCCTCCAGAAGTTGTGAATGCCCCAACACTGGAAGTCTTTAAGAAGATGATGGATAGCTATTTGTCTGAAACGGTATAGGGTTTCCTGCCTAGGCAGGGGGTTGGACTAGAAGACCTCCAAGGTCCCTTCCAACTCTACTATTGTATTGTATTATTGTAAGAAGTTCTGGAAGGGGACTAGGTCCTAAAGGGTTGGCGTTAGATCAGGGGTGTCAAACTTGATTTAATTGAGGGCCATATCAGGGTTGTGTTTGACGTCGGGGGCCTGGGGTGGGCGTGGCCATGGTAGGCTTGGTCAGCTAAACATCACTTGTTGAGGCTCCATTTTTGGCTGCAATGGCCTCCTGCAGCCCTCTGCCAGCAAAAATGGAGCTTGGGGAGGCCATGTGTGGCCCGCCCAGGGTCTGTTTTCAGCCGTGACGGCCTCCTGCAGGGCTCTGCCAGTGAAAATGGAGCTCTGCTTTCACTGGCAGAGGCACTGTGGGACAATCCTTTATTGTTTTCTCACGGGCTAATTCTAAGCGCCTTGAGTTTTACACTCCTGGGTTAGATAATGGAGAAAGATAACTAATGTAAGAAAGACAAACTATGAATAGCAGATCAGAGAAGAAAGATCCAGCTACTGGCATTTCAAAAGCCTTTGGACAAAATGATTTTTATTTCTTCCCTAACTCCTCTTTAAGTTAAAAAAAAAGGAGCTGGAAGCAAAAGTAAAAGCCAGGTTATTTGAAAAAGAATATGGCATACATCATTTTTTTTAGTTTAGCAACTATATAGACATGAGAATAATTGAAAAAATTAAGGATCTTCAAGGAAGTTCTGGAAATAAGTTTATATTAGACTCTTAAGCTATGTTTGTACTTAAAACAAGATAACTTTAAGAGAAAGATAACCATATGTATTGGAAGAATAAGCATAAATTATTTACTTTACTTGCACTGCAACAATAAACATCACTTTAATTGGAAGGAGAACATTGTATATATGTCTGGATCAGTATGAGTCTCTTTCCCCCCAACATCTCTTTCCACAAGATACATATTATGGAAGTTCATAATTGCCACTTTTTTGTGAAATTGCCTAAATTCTGGAAAAGCCTGTGCTTCAAAGGATAGTGATCTTCAGGAAACTATTAAAAATGAAGTTGTTCTAGAGGAATTACAGTGATTTATGACACCAAGAATTATTGTAATTGTAACTGTGTTTTTAATGATTTATGGTTATTTATTTTAATTTGTTCCATCGATATTTCATTTTTGTTTTGGTTATTGTGAACTATCAGGAATTTGGGGGCTGAAGTATTGTAGGTTTAAAAAATTCAAATAAATAAAGGAAAAAAAAAAAAAACCAGAAACTCTAATTTATTAGTCTAGGTATTTAGTTCAGGAATCTTAATCTGATAACATTAAGAAGTAGGACATACCTCTGCCACTAACTTGAAATTCCCAGATGATTTCACTTAATATAGATCTTTAAAGGTATGTGAAAGTGGAAGCTTGAGGAATCTACAGGTGAAACTCGAAAAATTAGAATATCGTGCAAAAGTTCATTTATTTCAGTAATGCAACTTAAAAGGTGAAACTAATATATGATATAAGACTCATTACGTGCAAAGCAAGATAGTTCAAGCCATTATTTGTCATAATTGTGATGATTATGGCGTACAGATCATGAAACCCCCAAATCCACCATCTCAGAAACTTAGAATATTACATGCAATCAATAAAACAAGGATTGTACATAGAACAATATTGGACCTCTGAAAAGTATATGCATGCATATGTACTCAGTACTTGGTTTGGGCCCCTTTTGCAGCAATTACTGCCTCAATGCGGCGTGGCATGGAAGCTATCAGCCTGTGGCACTGCTGAGGTGTTATGGAAGACCAGGATGCTTCGATAGCGGCCTTCAGCTCTTCTGTATTGTTCGGTCTCATGTCTCTCATCTTTCTCTTGGCAATGCCCCATAGATTCTCTATGCGGTTCAGGTCAGCCGAGTTTGCTGGCCAATCAAGCACAGTAATCCCACAGTCATTGAACCAGGTTTTGGTGGTTTTGGCAGTGTGGGCAGCTGGAAAATGAAGTCAGCATCCCCATAAAGCTTGTCTGCAGAAGGAAGCCTGGAGTGCTCCAAAATCTCCTGGTAGACGGCTGCGTTGACCCTGATTTTAATGAAGCACAGTGGTCCAAAGTCCTGTTGCTCCGTGGTCCAAAGTCCTCTTTTCTGATGAGAGCAACTTTTGCCAAAAGCACTAAAACCTGGTTCAATGACCGTGGAATTACTGTGCTTGATTGGCCTCTCCATTCTTCCTTCATACTCTGGGTCCTTGGTTTCCAAATGAGATGCAAAAGTTGCTCTCATCAGAAAAGAGGACTTTGGATCACTGAGCAACAGGCTTGAACTATCTTGCTTTGCATGTAATAAGTGTTATCTCATATATTAGTTTCACCTTTTAAGTTGCATTACTGAAATAAATGAACTTTTGCACGATATTCCAATTTTTTGAGTTTTACCTGTACATTTCAAATGTTAGGGAGTAGCAACATTTAAATATGAGTTCTGCAACAGCACTGTTGAACATGTTTGGAACAATTTTTTTTTAAAAAAAATATGCTGTTATAAAATTTATTAATACAGTGGTGCTGTTTATTAAAAATAATACCACATTAATTTTAAAAAGAGCAATATTCCCTGTTTAAAACATGAAACATCTTTTAAAAAAAATATTTCCTGAACCTTACTGATTCAGCTATCAAATTGTATATACAATTTATTGTAGATAATTGTATTATAAACATTTTGCTTTTATAATCAGGCAGCCTGGGGAAAAAATCTTATTTTTGAAAAGGAGGAAAGAATTTTTTTTTAAAAAGTACACATACCTGACATATACCTTTTTAAAGCTAACAATAACCTTTCAGCCTTTTTGTTTCATTCTCATTTGTCAACAAGAAAAAAAAAAAGATATTTTTTAAGCTGAACATATTATAGTTATTCATCCCAACTGCTCATTTGAAACAGTTAACTAGCAGACAGCAAGTATTCAGTACTTCAAATTTCCTTTATTGCTTTGGGCCTCCATTCTGTGTGCAAGATTAGGATGTGAAACCCTCTAAATGAAGTAGGAGTGGTCATGACCAATAGGTCAACACAGAATTGGCCTACTTCTGCCTTCTAAAGTCAGTCATGGGGAACTAAGTGTGGCCAAACAAGGAGCTTAGTTGGACTCTGCCCAAGAGGCTCAAAATTGCTGACTGTTGCCACATTCTTTCAATTTTAATAAAAGGCCTGGCTTAAACACTTGCTAGAGTGCCAGCTGCATTTACTAACTAAAAAAAGAATACAAGTGAAGCAAAGACATTTACTTAACATATGATCACTTCTTTCATTAGTAATTTTCTCTTCATTGCAACAAACGGCTGTAAATGGATTAATGGCACAGTTCCAGAAAGCATGTCACAGAACTCTTCCGACTACATAAACTGCTCTATAAAACATATCAAAAGAAGCTCACTTGTTCCTAACTTTCTATTAAAAGTATCTTTTACAAGACAAATTTCCTATCAAGAGTAGTGTACCATTTCAACACATCTAATCTTAAAAAAAAAAACCTCAAAAAAGAATTACTACTATTAAATGCTGAATATCACCACAATAAAATATTTTTGGTACGTTTTAACTTTTCTGTTGTGTGAAAAGAATAAAGCCATTTGTCCATTAATATACATAAATCAATGTACTAAAATAATAAACGTGAGAGATGAAGTCAAAACTATTTTATTAGTGTAGCTACTTTAGTGAGGATGGCTGTAACTCAAACTCTAGAACCCTTAAATTGCCTGGTCCTACGCTGATCATAAAGATGTATTACTTGATTCTTCCTGTGACAAAGTTAACAATAAACAGTGCTTCTTGTGAATATCCATACATAGTCACAAGAAAGGACTCTTTCTTCAACTTAAAAAAGTTTTTCATTAAGGTTTTGAAATATAAATGAGTTAAATTTAACTAATGCAATAATTAGGTAGAATCTGCCTAATGAATGAGGAAATTCGACATTATCAGGAAATCGGGTGCATAAGGTGTCAAACAACCATTTTCTGCTAAAGGGGCTCTTCCTGCAGAGTGCCTTATCTTCAAAAGCCAGGTTGGCCCTCTCTTCGAGAATATTTAGAAGGTTGTAAAGACCTGGCTATTTCCAAAGTCTTTTGCCAACTTGAAGGAATTAAATGATGCTAGTCTAGTCCTAAATGTAAGAGATAGCACTATGAGTATAATCAGGTTGTAGTTATTGTGATGTTTTATTCATTATTATTATGTTTTTGATAATGTTGATTATATTCCCTGGTTTTTGTAAGCCACTTACAGTTGGTTACATTGAAATGGCATAAAAGTCACAGCAGTAAATACCGTATTTTTCAGAGTATAAGACGCACCTTTTTCCTCAAAAAAGAGGGTGAAAATCTGGGTGCATCTTATAGACTGAATACAGCATTTTTGGCCTCCTGAAACCCTGCCCCCTTTGCAAAAATGGCCATGCATAGCCTTTAGGAGGCTTCCAGAATGCTCCTACAGGCTGGGGAGGGCAAAAATGAGCAAAAAAAGGGCCCTTTTTTACTCATCCCCCCCCCAGTCCCCAGGAGCACTCTACAAGCCTTCTAAAGGCTATGCATGCCCCTTTTTTTGACAAAAAAGGCCCATTTTTGGGAGGTCTGCAGAGTGCAAAAACTTTTTTTTAATTTGCCTCTTCAAAATCTTGATGTATCTCTGGTGCGTCTTATACTCCGAAAAATATGGTAAATATATTTTTGGAAAAGACGTATGAAAGTGAGTCAAGGTGATTAAAAACCAAATCTTAAGGTAATCTGTTGATAATTCTATCCAGAACACAAGATTCTGCTTCAGTTAACAAAGGAAAAAAAACAGGACACACATGTTTGAAAATAATTTAGTACTTTAGATGTCATACAAGCATTGTACTTCTCTGCTATTTATTACAGTGGATAGATACTGTGCTTCTGTGAGGTACAAATCAGTTCTTATCATTTTGAAATATGCACACCTCTAAAAAGTAGCAACAAGTCAATGATGATTACTGTAATTATATTATAAGACTCATATAGAGTGGGTATAAGTTATTACTAAATCTATGCAATTCATTCAACAGGGCTTTCTGGAGTCTGCCCTAAAAACCCATAAAGCAGCTGCAGTTATGCAAAGGCTCATCACAGATACTTTAAAGTCCTCCTCTGGACATGCATGTACATGCAGAAATGACACTTCTCTGGAATAAGCTTTTGAAAATAAGTTATGGGAAATTGCTATGATATGACATATTTGAGATCATTCTATTTAAGAATGTACAGATAAGAACAACATTAAATCCCAGTAGTGTTCAATTGCTTCTTCAAACTACCGATAGTTTCAACCATCTCTCTGTCTTAAGAATTATTGTAAAAGATTGTGCTGCAAGTATGTGTTCTATAAAGATCTAATAAAGCATTATCAAAAGCAAATAGTTCATATTCAATAGTTTCTGAGGTCTAGCTTGCAACAGATTGTTGCACTGACACTTATCATTGGATGGTTCCTTAAGACAAGCAGAAGAAATTATATAAACAAATGTCATAATAGTATGACCATAATTCTAATTCTTTCTCCTCTTATTGCTTTCATGCCTTTTTTGAAACTTATATTAATATTTTAAATAATATTGGATAGTACATTTATTTTTTTTATCTTCTATGATAGGTAATATATGGGGATAACTCAATAAAGCTGTTAAGATAAATTGTTGGCAGAGTGAAGTGGTAGATTTTAATAATAGCTATAAGTGGTAAGTGGTTCTGAGCTTTGAAGTCTACATAGCTTTGATGTAGTACTCCGTTAGTTAATCACTAGATAGTCTTGAAAGAAAATACTTCCCAAACACTATATTAAGTGTTACTATTTGAAATGTCCTTGTATATTTTTTTCAACACAGATTTGTCCTTCTTCATTCTGATATTTTAAAAGAAGTCTATAATACTTAAATTATGAATAAATCTAGGGCTAGGTCTATGATATTCAAACACATTCAAAAGCATATTATTAATAGTAATAATATGAAAAGGGATGATGCACAATGATTTTTTTGCGCATGTACCTTATTCTGTGTTCTGAAAGAAAATGAGAAGAAAATGTTTCTGATGTGATATTTAACTTTCTACTTAAACTTTTTGTTCTGACAAAAAGTCTTAGAAGTAATAAAAAATAATTACAATTTACTTGTGAGAATATTTGTGACTTGGCATTTTTTGTAATTTATATAAAGTTATTTGAATTACAAATGGAGAACGAACTTCTATTGCAGGCAAATTCAGCTCTACACAACTAAGTTTGCTGAATATATGTAAACTCATTTGAAGTAACACAGGTTTATATCCTGCGCAGCCTGTACTTCATTAGATTTTCTTCTACCCAAATTTTTAACTGTCACATGCAACTCAAGCTGCACAGTTGTTAGTCCAGTTTTGGCAGACAAAGAATGTTAAAGCAGTTAGCCCATAATGGTTTTTTTCCCAGTGAAGAGATGATAATCTGTGCACAATTGTACATGAACTCTAAAATGAAGCTGCCACTCACTAAGTCCTATGCTTATGTAAACAGACAGGAATAAAGAATATGGCATGTGACCAGTAAATTATGAAAGAGCAACACCTCAAGGTTAGAGGTCCCTGAAGATTTCAACAAATCTCACCAGATATGGCAACAGATTAAGCAAAGAGACAGATTGCCCTCCAACCTTAACCTGTTAAGACCTTTGAAGTCTTACAGTGACCTCTATGCTGCTCTTTCATACTAGTTGTTAGTTACACTAATTACAGCCTAATAGTATACTGGTGCCAGACATTTTTTTTTCTAAAGTCAGCTAGTGAAAGAATATCAGAAAAACAATAACTGCTCCAGCAAGTGGAACATTACAAGCTTCTATCCCCAATTTATCGCATATCTTGTACTTTTTATATATAAAATAATATTCAATAATAGCACTGTGAAGTTTTAAAATGTATATGTGCTTTAAATAATCTCTAAATCAGATCAAACTGATCTTACTGCAAAAATTCAGATTTGAGATAGATTGCTTTCTTAAAATGATGTTAACTTATTGTTTTCTTAAAATGATGTTAACTGTATATCTGTTTAGAAACATGTCTAAGTTCAATGGAACTTTAAATAAATAAATACAGAATAGCACTATAAGGGAATCTGTTATTTCTTTTTTTTTTAAAAAAGCAGATGTTTTAATATTTTCCACTAATTTTGAGAATAACTTTTTATGTTAAACATCATAACTATAGGGGTTTAGATACAAAACAAGTGCATGCCAATAATTATTATGGGAAACTCACATATTATAAAGGTACATCGGATGTATCTATTTTTGTATTTATGAAAGGTTGCTTCTGTGAGTTTTCTGCTACTTCCTTCTACTTCTAACCAGAACAACAAATCAAAGAGTCCTAATGAAGTTTTGCAGTGTGAGGTAGAAGGCTGTCCTGAAGGGAAAACTCACTTTAAAATTGGTGGAAAATGTTGAGTAAGAGCACTACCCATACTGAAGCCTCTCAAATCATCTCCCACAGGTTCTCTGCTTTTAATATAATTTGATTTAACATCTCTCTGTCTAAAAATGTAGACTTTTATCATTTATACATACAGACATATACATTTCATTTTACATTTCCATCGATATTTAAGAAATATAGAGTAGGGTACAGTTAGAAAATAAATTATACAAGGAATCCTTTAAAACCATAGTTAAGATAATATACTTCTTAAAACTCTTTGAACATAGAGGAAACCACCAATGTAATGATACCAGTGAACCAAAATGCCTTAAAATGGGTTGTAGCAGCTTATATGGATCAACATAAAATGTAACTTAACTGAGAAGATACTTGGGAAACACTACATAAGTAATAACTGGTAGATGTTCACGTCCATTACCTACAACTCAGTTGATAGATACTTAAGAGAACAGGTGCTTTGCAAAATAACCAGGCCATAAGGTGTTCGATAAGGTTTTGTACATCATGACAAGCATTTTCCATAGTAGTAGTAAAACAGGCAATGCCTTCAGATATGCAATAAAATTATAATATTGAGCATACCTGTATTTGAAAATGAAGATATCCTACATTATTGGACAGAGAACACACAATTCAATATATGTTGTATCATATTTTTTTCATTTATGAACCTTACTTGTCACAAGAGAAGAATCAATATCATATATATATATTTAAAAAATGTTATACTATGAACCAGATTGCTACTGTTCTAGAAAATGAAAACAAAACTCCTTTCTCTCTTTAATTAATATACAAAGTACCTCAACTTTTTCTTGAATATCAATATCTTATAGGACATTTTTCTACAAGTTTTAAAATTCACATTAATTCCCTAATGTATCTTCTTTATTTTATTATTAAATAATACTCTGTAATATCAAGTTGTTTAAATAACAGCTAAATTTATAAATCTCTTCTCTGTCAATTAAAAACCCTTTCTAAATAGTGATAACTGGACTAAATACATGTGTGGATTTTGGAAGAGGGAAAGGAATATTTTACACAATAATTATGGCTGCAATTCAAAAGTCTATTTTTATAAAGACGTAAATAGCAGTAACTCATTCATATTTACTCTTGAGTTTATTTTCTAAGATTTGCCCTCTGACCTCTGGAGTCCTGGCCTAAACTCTATATATTGCCTCCCTTTCCTTACAAGAGATTAATCCATGCATTTCTCAAGGCTTAGGCTTGTACATTAGAAAATATGGTACCATATTTATATGAGGAAAGAAATATTACAAAGTAGATTTAATATGGCTTGATCATTTATGATGGATTTAATATTTTTGCAATGCAATGTGAAAAAGTTTTTGAAAACATTCCTTTCTATCCTGCACTGAGTCAAGGATAGACTAGAAGTGGGTTCCTACATTAGACAGTAAGTTGGGTTTGTGTTAGAACTTGAAAAATTCATATATTTTTCCAAAACCAACTTATTAAAAGTATGGTTGCCATAAAGTAAATTTTTTTTAAGTTTCTCATTTTTAAAATGCATCCTGAATATGCATCAGCACACTGCATATACCTGTTAAGTAGAATATGGCAATAACATAACCTTTAGATTAAACAATCTAGGTCATATAATTTGATGTGAGCATGCACAACATCAGAAGCAAACAGTTATTTTGTTCAGTATCACAACAAAACATAGATAGGAGCGGAGGATCACTTCCGGTTCCTGCAGGCGACGGACGCGCTGTCCGCCGCTCATCTCCTTGGTGGGCCCCGTAAGGAGCACAGGGGGCCTTGGAGGGGTCTCCTGCCGCAGGGCGGCTCGCTGAAACCCCCCGGACTCGGCAGCAGCCGGCGCTGGTGTTTTTCAGCCTCGCCCCAGGAGCCGGGGAGCGGAGGGGGGGCATGGTACAGCTTCGGGCTGTCCGCCCTTTCGCCGAATGGGTTCCGGGAGGAAGGAATTAATACAAGGAAGAGCGGCTGAATGCTGGTGGTGGGGGAGCCCTCCTGATCTCCTTAACTCTCGTTAAAGAATAAGCAGCAGACTATTGTAAGTTCGTGTTCAACTTATTTGAAACTGAAGATTAGAGGGGGGTGTTTCTTCTGGTACTCTTTTATTACCCTCTCTGAGGGAAACCTGGACCTCTCCTGTTACTTGGTCTTCCTGGACTTTGATTATTTGACTTTCCCCTTTCTGCTGTGCCTCGGTGCCTTGGAACTGTGAAGGGGAATTAACCTTTCCCGTTTGGATTTGCCTGTCTCCTTGGATCGGCATGGCTGCGTACTCCGCTGACGCCATTTTCTTTGTAAAAGACTTATACCATCTCTGAACTCAGACAAATGGGGCCTAAGAAACCACCAACGGGCAAGTCATTTTCAGCTCCTGCGTCTGCCATCTCCAGTCCAAGCATACAGCAAACGGAAATTACTTCATTGCTACAACAAGAAGGGTCTGGAGAGAGCTCAAAAGAACTATCTGTTACTCAAATGTTTCAAGAAATAATGAGGGGTCAAAATGAATTGAAAAAAGAGGTGACAGATCTCAAAGATGAACTCAGAGATGTTAAACATCATATTTCAGAAAACAAACAGAGAATTGTGGTGTTGGAGGAGGGAGCGGCTGGGCTGGGGGAGGAGGTTAAGGCAATCCGGAAGGGAAATGTAGACCTGGAAAACTTTATGGCAAAAATAGAATTTAAAAGAATGTCCTTTTTTCTCAGATTCCAGAACCTACCAGAGACAGAAAATGAAGACCTTAAGGATATTATGAGTACAATTTTAGCAGAATACATTAAGAGAAATAAAGAGCAGTTGTGGTGGGATATGGATCTGGTTTACAGGATTAATTCAGCATATGCTAGAAGTCATAATGTTCCAAGGGAGGTACATGTTAAATTTCTCAGGAGGACCACAAGGGATGAGGTGCTAGGGGCCCAAATGGAGGGACCACTAAAATATAAAGATGAAGAAATCACAATTCTTAAGCAAATTCCGAAAAAGATAAGAGAAAGAAGGAGGAAGTATTCCTCTTTATCAAAGAAATTATATAATAAAGGAGTTTGGTTTAGATGGCTATTGCCAGAGGGAATGTTGATTTTTTGGGAGGGAAACAGAATTAGAATTAATACAGTGCAGGAGGCTGAAGCCTTCATTAAAAAACACTTTTCTCTCCTAGAGGACGAACATAGGGAAGGTAATGAAAAGGGTAGCAAGGCACAAGATATGAAGAGAGGGAGGGGGCTGTGGCCCCACCTGGGGACAGGGAGGAAGGAGCAATATCGAAAAGGCTCAGGTCACAAAAATAAATGTATTTGAAATATTTGTAATTGTTGATATACTAGAAAGTGACAAAGGAAAAGATGATTGAACACATGATTTGATACAATGTAGAATAAGATTCTGTTTTTTGTTTATCTTTTACACCTTGTTTTTAATATTGTAAAAACTGTGAGATTTGGAGGGATTTCTACCACTAGCGTGGAAGCTGCCAAAATTTTCTATGTACCCCCTTACCTTTTCCCAAAAATGTTTAAAAATCAATAAAATTCTTTTTTAAAAAAAAACATAGATAGAAGCGAACTTTTCCAACAAGGCGATTGGCTTCTAGCCATTACATCACATTGGTTTGATTTGATTGATTCCATTATAAATAGCACTTGCATTTAATACAATAGTAATTAGAATCCTTTGATATTAGTTTCATTAATTTTTCTATAATAAACCTTGGATGTTGTTCAGGTGTTTCCAATCCAATTTGCCAAGAGAATCATGGGAAGGGTCTGTTTAAGAGAGAAGGATGTAATATATAGATTTGAATGAAGCTGGTTTGATTTTATAATAATAATAATAATAATAAGTTTGAATTTATTAGCCGCTCCCTTTCCAAGTAGGACTCGGGGCGGCGTACAATGGGGCATATAAAACATAGAAAATATATAAAACACATAGGCGTACATACAGAACATACATACAGATACACAAACACGGACTCGGAGGAGGTAAACAATTTACATCATATAGACAGTTAAAAAACCCGCATTAAAATACCCCAATTGTAAAAACCCAATATAAAAATTAAGATTTAACGTTTAAAATACAATTTAAAAACAGTTAGGAGGAATAAGAATAATTACGATTGAGCCAGGCCAGATAATTGAAAGAGGTGGGTCTTCAGCTGAACACGGAAGGAGCGGAGATCGGAAGTAATCCTGATGTCACGGGGGAGGTCATTCCACAGGGCTGGGCCCACCACAGAGAAGGCTCTGCTCCTGGGTGTCGCCCCCCGGCACTGTTTGGCGGACGGCACCCGGAGAAGTCCCTCTCTGTGTGAGCGAATTGGTCGTAGGGATGTGTGGGGCAGGATGCGATCCTGCATATAACTAGGCCCTGTGCCATGAAGCGCTTTAAAGATCATAATCAAAACCTTGAAACGCACTCGGTAGACCACAGGAAGCCAGTGCAGCTCGCGCAGGAGAGGTGTTACAGGGGAGTACCTAGTCCTCCCCATAATCACCCGCGCGGCCGCGTTCTGGACCAACTGTAGTCTCCGAGTGCATCTCAAGGGAAGCCCCATGTAGAGAGCATTGCAGTAATCCAGGCGAGACGTCACTAGCGCATGGGTGACTGTGCGTAGGGCATCCCGGTCCAATAAGGGGCGCAATTGGCGCATCAGGCGGACCTGATGGAACGCCCCCCTTGCCACGGCTGTTACATGGTTATCCATGGACAGCCGGGCATCCAGGAGGACGCCCAAATTGCGCACCTGTTCCATGGGGGCTAGTTGGACGCCCCCGATGGCCAGAGATGGAAACACCTGGTTGAACCGGGAGGCCGGAAGCCACAGCCACTCCGTCTTGGAAGGGTTGAGTTTTAGTCGGTTGCCATCCATCCAGACCCGTACGGCCTCCAGACACCGGGACATCATTTCGACGGCCTCATTGGGGTGGTTCGGGGTGGAAATGTATAGCTGAGTATCATCAGCATACAGATGATATCCCACCCCAAAACCACGGATGATCTCGCCCAGCGGTTTCATATATGTGTTGAACAGGAGAGGCGAGAGTACCGATCCCTGTGGCACTCCACATGTGAGTGGCCTCCGGGTCGAACTCTGCTCCCCTGTCAACACACGTTGCGTCCGATCAGAGAGGTAGGAGCCAAACCACCGTAAGACGGTGCCCCTGACTCCCAGCCCCTCTAGCCGGTGCAACAGGATACCATGGTCGATGGTATCGAACGCCGCCGAGAGATCTAATAGGACCAGGATAGAGGAACAACCCCTATCTCTGGCCCTCCAGAGATCATCAACCAATGCGACCAAGGCCGTCTCTGTGCTGTGCCCGGGTCGGAAGCCGGACTGGCGCGGGTCTAGATAATCATTTTCCTCCAGGTGACGTGGGAACTGCTGTACTACCACACTCTCTACAACCTTCGCTAAAAAAGGAAGGTTGGAGACTGGACGATAATTGACTAGGTCCGTTGGGTCCAGGGAAGGCTTCTTGAGCAGGGGCCTCACCACCGCCTCTTTCAAGGCGGCCGGTAGAGAACCCTCACCCAGCGAGGCGTTCACCAGGCCCAGGAGCCAGTCGCGCGTAACCTCCCAGGATGCCAGTACAAGCCAGGAGGGACACGGGTCCAATAAACATGTGGTAGGTCGCAGACGTCCACGCAACCTGTCCAAATCCTCGATGGCAACCGAGTCGAACTCCTCCCAAAGCGGTCCCTCAAGACTCGCAACGGGCGTCTCTACTGAATCACTGAAAGGGGTCCATCCCATCCGGATTTGAGCGACTTTATCCTGTAGATAATTCCCAAACTCCTCTGCTCTGCCCTGTAATGGGGCTTCCCGTGGTCTCTCAAACAAGAGGGAACGGGTTACCCGAAACAGGGCAGCAGGGCGGTTATCTGCAGACGCAATAAGAGCGGCACAATGTTGACGTTTGGCCGCTCTTAATGCCACAAGGTACGTCTTCAAATATGCTCGTGCCTGTGCTCGGTCAAATTCGGAACGGGAGGATCTCCAACGACTCTCTAGGCGTCTCTTGTGGCGTTTCATCACCCTTAGCTCCTCGGTAAACCAAGGTGCCAGGGTGGTTCGTCGCCGCAAGAGAGGCCGCAAAGGCGCCACCCGGTCTAGGGCCCCGGCAGTCGCACTATTCCATGCGTCTACCAGGTCCTCCACTCGGGGGCGGGTCAGGTCCACAGTAGGTGGCCCAAGTTCCGTCTGGAACCTATCCGGTTCCATCAGGCGCTTGGGGCGGAACCATCTAATACCTTCCAGTTCCGCCTCCTCGCGGCGGGGGGTGGCACCAGGGAAGTCCAGCCGGAGAAGTGAGTGATCCGACCATGACAGGGGAATAGTGTCTAGATCCCCTATTCCCAGATCACTCGTCCACTGGCCAGAGACAAAAACAAGGTCCAGGGTGTGGCCTCCCTCGTGAGTAGGGCCCTGAATTAACTGGGTCAGGTCCATGGCTGTCATGGAAGCCATGAACTCCCGAACCCCCTCAGACGCTTCTCCCATCGACGGATTTTGTGGTATATAGGAATATATTTCCATGTGCAGAACTATATATGTTAGTTTAATTGTAAATTAAAACATCAAAGTGTATGTCAAAAAGTATGAAATAATGTTATCAAAATTGTAGTGATTATATTTACAAACAGCAGTGAATGACAGTAATGGAAAAGTAATAGATGTTATGGAAAAAATGATATTAAAGGTTGTTTTTTTCATTATTAATGTAATACAAAACATAAGTACATCCACAGAAAAATAAAGCCAAGTAATTCAGGTAAACATTAGTATAGTTGGAACAGTTGATAATACTGTGTTAGAAAAATAATTTTCTTCAGTTTTGTAATCTGTTTCACAAAAGACATCAAGCTTCTTATTTTAGTTCAAATTCTGATGAATAATATGCATTTATTTTCACAGAATTTTGTTTAGTATTCTTAAAATGTGGAATTTCAGAAAGTCCACTTGGGTTTTCTAAGAAAGTTTCCCCAACTAATAGTAAAAAATGATTTGTTGCAGCTGAAGAGACACAAAGCTAATTCACACTTGCAGTTTACAAGTCCACTAATCCACAATCAGATGAAGTGTGAACTCAGCTGCCCAGGAATAATTGTCCTCTAATCCTTAGCAATTTGCACTTCATTAATGAAGTGAGAATTAATCCTTACTACTATCCTGATGAATTGTATGAAGGGGTTGCTCCAATTCTGATGCCTCCATCCCAAATGATAGTGGTGGATCTAACAGGATAATTTTAGCCTTTGTTGTTGTTGTACATTTCTTTGTGAAAGATAACATGCATTGTAGAGAACATATTTGACTCACAATGTTCTAGGTATCTCACAGAAATGGATAGCACTGATACAGAATATACAAATAGAAAATAGTAAAAAAAATTAGTCATTAAGGATAAGCAATATACTTCCTGACAATGTGTTAAATATGCTCACTTCTCTCTAAGGAACTGATGGTGAGATAATACTCCATTAACAAATGAAAAGAAGTGCTAGTATCTGATTGCTCCATTCATATAGCAATATCTTCAAGAACAGTGGTACAGGGACCAAATTCAGTGAGTTTAAGATAAGTAAAGCACTGAAGTAAACAAGGAACTTTCTAATCAATAAGTAAATGAGCTTTTACCGATATTTTGATGGAGAGTACAATTATTGTCATATGCAACTATTTCAATAGGCTTTATTGATCTGTTATATTATTCTTGTTTTTATTGTTACATTCTGGCTCACCAGCAAACTTATAGTACTGTACACTAATATACACCATTTACAAAAGGGTAAAATTGTTTTTGAAAACCAATATGAATGACCAGCCAATTTGTATGTATATTTTTATTATTTTGAGCTTTTTTGAGCTAAAGTACAATTGGACTTACAAAAAATACATCCCCTCAATTTGCTTCTGTATAGGAGACCAGAATGATCTTAAGACTTTCTGATTTTGGCTAGAAAAAAATGCAAACATCTATTCCATTAGACAGCAAAAAATTAGAATTTTCTATATATCTTTGCTACCATCTAAACTTCTTAAATATGGTCTGTTTTCTGAACTCACAAATATTTCACACAATAGTCAAATTTTAGCAGCAAAAAGTTTTGTTATTCTATCTTTAACATTTAAGATTTTCTATTAATCTTCCTCCTGCATTGTATCCCCCTGCATTTATATCAAACATATTATATTTACCAGGATTTTTTAAAATACAAATGGCTGCTTTAGGCAATTCCAATTAAATTTTACTTACAAGTTTTCTTTACATATGAATAGTCTTATGAATCAGATCAAAACTCAATTGACTTCTTGTAGTAGACAATCGGAAGCCTCCAAAGGATTTAGAAGCAGGATGTTACAGTTTCAGTGGTACCCAACTGAGTTAGCTACTAGGTTGTCAAAACTAATGAACCTGACCTCCATTAAATTAATCTCCTTTTAATGCTATCCAGGTTAGTAGTGATCACATCAGATTAAGTAGGCACTATTTGAATATGTCTTCCTTTGGTTTATTCTAAAAGTCTTTGTGTCAGTCATTCTCTCTCACCCCAACTCACCTCACAGGGTTGTTGGAAATTAGGAAGAGAGGAACATTAGGTATGTTCTTTCCCTTGAGTTACTTATGAAAACTTATGAAAAGGTGGGGTATAAATAAATAACTGAGAAAGTTAAAGAATATCAATAAACTATGTTTATGCTTTTCATTATCAACTATCAAACCAGTAGTTAAGAAATACCGCACAGCTAGCACTTGTTTAAGGAACAATGAAGGCTTCGGGAAAAAATGTTCAGATATCATGATGTGTCTTTGTCTATAGAGGTGAGAAATGTGCAGGCAATGGCTTTCTTTGTGATATTCCAATTAGAAAGAAAGAAAATAAATTATCTGCATGGATCATAAACAAATTAACTTTGGCTTTCACCTAAAGTACAAATGATCAGGCTCAAAGTATGATATTTTGGACATTTTATGAAAATTCCCATAATTTGGTGGATTTGTGAAACATGGGAGTTTTATTTTGAGAAGTCTACAATGTTGCGAAAGAGAAGCAGATGACTAGCAGAAAAGTGGGGTTCAATTATAGTGGTGATCAGTGCATTGCTAGAAAATATGAAGGGCCAGGTTGGAGACAGATCATCCTGGGGAAGTCAAATGTATGGGGTTACTAATTGTCAACATTAACTTTATAGCACATGATTAGTCAATCAAATAAACAAATGCAAGTATTTACTGTACATGCTTCAATCATTTACCCTGTCATTCACCTTTTTTCTGTACCTCAAATCTCCAGCATCTGTTCTTGTCCCAGCTCTTGCCAACCTTACAGTTTGAAAGCATTCAAATGCAAGTAGACAAATAGGTACCACTTTGGTGGGTAGGTAACAGTTCCATGTGTCTCCATGTATAGTCACGCTGACAATATGACCATGGAAGTGCCTTTGGACAACACTGACTCCCTTGGTTAAGAAACGGAGATGAGCATTGTCCCCTAGAGTCAGGCATGATTGAATGGGGGAAACCTTTACCTTTATCTTTACCTCAGATGTCAGGACACTAATCTGAATTGGTGACCCATTAAAATATTAAAACATCAAAATGCTGTTCAATAAACTAGTAGTCTCCTGGTGGCAAACAACTAGCTTATTCAGAAACAGAGATTGCATACCTGCAGAAACACGTGGGCAATCAGGTAGCATGGACTCTACTGATGTATCCAGAGGTTCTGAACTTGATACCCAATTACAGCAATTCTGAAATTAAAGAGAACTTTGAATAATAAAATAACTTAGGTTTTTTTAACCATATTGTAATGTCAGGACCAAAAAAATAAACTGACTGGTATACTGAGGCTTGAGCTCATATAAGAGGAGAAGTAACTATATATCTACAAATATTATTATATCCATGTATAAACCTTCAGGACCAAATTAAGAGCTTTTGTGTTTTGTAATTATATTAACATCTGAGGCAATTACGTTCACAAATATTTGCTCTTACCTGCAATGAAATTACCATGGCAGCAGCATTAACAATGATAAGAATTATCTTTTCCCTTTCATAAATCCTCAGATCAGCTGCCTCAGGTGTTTGGCCAATATGGGCAGCTATATAGAGTTGATTAATAAAAAAATAAAAAAATGACTCCTCTTCAATGATTTAATATATTATACATGGAATTAATAGGAGAGACAACTCAGTTGAGTAACGTCTAAATGATGGAGAATAATTATTTCATGTTATTCTCCTTTGAATAAATCTCACTGAAATACTGTGTCCAGCTTGAGACATCACACTATTAAGGGGATGGTATACAAAATGGAAGAGGTAGAAAGTGGATGAACCATCCCTTGGAAGTTAAGTGATGTCAAAAGAAATGGAAAGAATTGGAAATACTTTGTCCTTGAAAATAAATACTGAGGGGATATCTTAACAGATGCATTAGTTCAAATAATACATCCTAATTGGATATCTATCTTTTTCTGTATTTATGTAAAATTAGTATGATTAATCGGCCTAGAACTTTATTAAAATGGAACTGACTCAAGTCTTAAATAATATATAAGAAAGGTGAAATAGATAATGGAAAATAAAATATGAATGATATTATGGATAATAAATCAACATGAAATATCTTAATTTTACTAATCTATTAATTGCTTATTTCCTAATTAAATCCTCTTTTACTTTTCAACTTCAGAATTTAAATATCATAGTGTTTTCTTCAAAACTATTACAATTAACTTTGCATAACTAGTCATGGTCAAACACAATAATCCACCAAGTTTTTGTTAAAATATGAAGACATTCAGTTTCATTTTTCTACAATTAAATACTTATAATACAATGAGGAATAAAAAAGAATTAAATACACGCATCCCAGATAAATAATGGCTGATTGGTCTCATGCTAAAAAAGCATGTATTGTATATTTTGAAATGTTTGTTGCCACAGTTGTGCATTATGGAATCCATTCTGGAAAGATTCTTGATTGGTTGGAAAGACACTTGATTGATCAAGTGTCTTACTATAGTTTTTTAAGTCATTCTGTCTGGAAGAAAATGTCAGCTATATTTAGGAGAAGACACAATTTCTAAAGTAGTCTCCGCCAATAAAGTCAGAGCCATGCAATTTGAAAAAAATTGTTAAGGCAATCCTACTGTTCTGGGACCAGACAGAGGAGGAAGAACATAAAGAAGAGGTGCTGTATGAGATTAGAAACTGTTCACAGCAATGCATATTTTGTAAGAAATACTAGATCAGTAAAACAATTGAACTGTGCAAAAAGAGCCAGGAAGGCATTTAAAAATATTACTGGCTAGTGTATTTGTTATCTTTATACCTAATTGTATGGCGGTAATATTTCTGTATTTCACAAAGACTATAAAATGCACATTTGCAGATCAGTTTTTAATTAACACCTGAAAGTGGAATTGGAATTTTTATGAACTAGTATATGTTTGACATAGATAAAATTAATATTTCTACTGATATAACATTACATCAGAGAATTTAAGAGAACACAAAGATTTCAACAAAATTAACTTACTTTATCCTATATACAATGAGCCATTGGCTATAAGAATTAAGTATCTCAAATGCAGACTGAAGATACAAAAATGGAAATTTTGTTTTATCAGTCATCACAATGTCTAACAAAACTTTAAAAATAGGACTTCTACTGGCATTAAAATATGTATGCTGTGATAAAGGTAGATAGGTGCAATGAAAAATTGCTATTGTTCACTATTCATTCTTTCAGTAACAGCAATTACCACTGCATGTACAAAGCAACGGAGAAAAAATGAATTATTATTCAATCTCTCAATCTAAACCCAATATAGTAATAATATACCCTGATGGCATGATGTAGGTTAGAAACACATCTAAAATTCATGTAATATAACACTGTTGAGATGAGATTCTTTGAGTATCCCATCTATATTTTAATTCACTAGTTTCTGAAAATAAAATCACAGGTAATGGATCGTTTTATTTAAATATATTTCAGTAACAATTAGTTATTAGATTAAAATAGGAGATGTAAATGTTAATGCTTTGCTCCTGATGGTATATATTCAATGTTCTGAATTTTCATAATATAATATTTCTTTTTCTTAGCAAGCTTCTCAACTTGAGTATTTTATTCAATTGCCCCCCCCAAAAAAAGATAAATACAGAAAACTTTGCAATTGGTATTTACTAGAAATATAAACGAAAAAACCTTGTAAAACGAGATAAATGTGAGATTTCTAATGAGTTGCAGCTTCAGAGTAGCATTTCCTTATTTAAGAGTTAGAAAGATATTTTAAAGAAATATTTATATCAACCAATTCCCAAATGACTTTATGCTTATTGTTTATTTACTAGAATGTGCCATTCCAATCAGAAAAGACTCTAAGTGGCTTATATGTCCTTTTATCCAGTAATATTAAAACTAAACAATATACCAAAGAAGTGAATTAATAACAGTAAAACAATAAATTATAAAGTTAGTGATCTATATGGAAGAAATATATTGAAGTGGTTTGGTTATAAGGAGAATGAACGAGAACCCAGAAAACATGCACATGATGGAATAGTAGCTTAAAAAGAAAATGAAGACTATGAAAGTTATGGTTGGATGGAATTGACATCCTCAGAAATTTTGAAAAATTTAAAAAAAGATGGTTTGCAATGTTAGAAAGGAATGAATAGATCATGTAAACCAGATTTAAGTTAGATTTCCTCTTTTTTATTGCATTTCTTTTCTTAATGATGTCATTTCCCCCCTGCACTCCAAATACAACTAGCTCAAAGCAAAACAGCATTATAGTAAGTATGTATGCATATATACTTTAGACATAATGTTTAGTGAAACTCTTTAATGATCAGAATTGGATTTTAACAATGATCCTGAGTTTGTATGGAAAATTTATGCCCTGCTGGATGAATTGAATAAAGTTAATAGTCTCTTTATAACAGTCTTTATGTACAAGGGCATTAAAGTCCCCATAAGGGAAAATTGTAAAATCAGGAGGAATGAGGTGCTGCTCCTAATAATAAGAATGATAGTTGGCTAGTTTGTGCACTTGGTTATCAGAATACATCCTCACCTCTCGCATCCACTCTCGAACAATTTTATCAGCTTCTTGATGCCACACGTTATGAACTGAATCTGTCAATGCCACTGCAGTAACTTTACTTTTTACTTCTATTTCTCGCTGAATCATCTGTGGAAAATATAAGTACAAAAACATGAAAAAACATCTCATGTAAATAGTCAGTGAACTGCTTCCATTGATCTACAGGTTCACTAAAAAACCAAAATATTATACTTCAGTGAAAGTGGAAAATATTCAATAACAACTTTTTCTAAGTTTCATTTCTGCCTTGCAGAAAACACTATATTCTACTATATTCTACTATATATTCTACATTCTTACTAGGCCTGCATTTTCATTTATTCACATTGCTTTCTGGTCAACATGACTTTCTTAGATTTTCAGAATCACTCTGAAATTATTTACTACTCAAACATTAATTAAAATATCTTTTCACTGCTTCTCATGTTGGAAAACACATAGAGGTGTACAAGATGTAACAATATTATATGCATTGTATCCTGCTATTAGTTACATTTATAAGATATTGTAACTTGGCTTGCATGTGGCACTAAACCACAGTTTATTTTGGACACAGCATTTTGAGTATGCAGGTCACAGATATTCCTAACAAGTGCAGTTAATTTTATTTTTTCCCCTTTCCATATCACCCCTGTTTCATTTCACTCCTGAAGATATATGCAAGTGTTTTGTTTTTCAATCACTGTATAATTGGGTCTTTTCCTATGCATTAATTATAAAAGTTGACTAGGGAATTTAAATGCAAATATAGATATTTGCAATAATAAATTCAATCTATAAGTAATAAAAGAGTGAGATACTATTGCATAATGAAATTGAATACAGTAGCAGCAATTGCAGAATTTTTTAAAATAAAAAAGTGCAATTGAACTTCTTGAACTTGTATTTTAACTTGCCAATAACAAAAATGTACATTTTAATAGACCTTTTAAACAGACAAAAAGAACAAGAAGAGTTAGTGCTTTCCAACAGTGACATGTCAATCTCAAATCATGACCCTATGATTATTGAGTGTTATTCTTAAATTATAGTTAATGAATTTCCTCATGATGAGATAGAAAAAGAATAATTAAAGTAAAGGAAGTATGATCAGTGTGGTTATAACACATCAATTCTATATATCTTTTCAACTGTGGCTTATGTATTATCAATCCCCCTACAGAATACAAGATTAGAATGCAAGATAAAGAATAAGAGAATGAAGGATTGTTAAAATAAATAACATTAAAACCCAAAGCATCACAACTGGTATTGTGGACAGTATGACACTAAAAATATTTAGTTTTCAATTTTTTTTCCACTAGAATTCACTGAATTTTTCTTTTTAGCTAACTTAGCACTTTAATATTACTATTCTTTACTGGCTATATCTACATTTTAAATATAATTTTTAACTACTACTTTTAAGACATGAAACTAAAGTATCCATTTATCTGGACAACAATTCCTGTACTTATAAAAAACTAATTTTATACAATCAGTTTATGTAGTTGATATATTTGTAGTAACTGCCTAATTTAAAAACAGACCTCTGTGGGTTTTATTTTAACTGGGATTCCTCACTATATAGAAATATGTGAGTCATATAATAATATTGTGCAATAATTGTATACGATTACTATCTGTTGACCCAGTCAAAGTAAGACAGAATGTATTAGCATCACAATTAAGAATATAGCCACATTTTAAACCAATATTTTAAGAACTAGACTAGATAAAATGTCTTTCTAACCCAGCACTCAGTTTTAAATATTTATCAGCCTAGTAACCTCAGAAAAGTTCTGTACTGGAGACTATGTTGCAGATTATGTGGCACACAAATTATGCAGGATGGAAGGCAAAACTTTTATTACTTAAACAGTAACGGTTTAAAACCTGGTATTGGTGCAGAGAAATCATACATGCACTATAATTTAGAAATCCTTCAGTCCACTGCTTTTAAGACTTAATTTGACAGCCAAATTTTCTTATTCCTTACTTTTTCTTTGTAGGAGTGAACATTTGGTACATTTCTGAAGATAAAAAGGGGAAATAAAGCTATTAAGTAAAGTTGTAGATGTTATTTTATAACCTGCAGCTTATTAACTCAGCTCTACACTAATTTTTGAGTAGCTTTCTAACTCTCATGACCAGAGGAAATGAAATCGTATACCAGTGGAACTAAAGGTAATATTTTTGAGCTGCTGGGCATAACTGAAAAACTGAGAGTATATTATAGATATGTAATTTGAAGTTGACACACTTCCAAACATATAACTGGACAATAGCCTATGGCCTTTGAAAACAGACAAGTTTGACAATGAACATGGGAGACTGGGCAAATAGAAGTTACAGAAATTTACAAAATTTTATGAGGATTTAGTGAAGCTAGATTTCAGTTCTATCAGTTTAGTGCAACGGTTGAGATGTCAGGCTAGAAATTGGGAGTTTGTGAACTAATTCCTGCTATAAGCATGAAGCCAGCTGGATGACTCTTGGCCAGTCACTCTCACCCCTGGAAAGCAGGCCCTGGCAAACCCAAATCCTGCGAAGAAAACTGTAGGGACATTTCCAGACAGTTGTCAGAAGGCAGTACTGAATGGTAGGTACACAGAAACAAAGGTTACTTTTATACCATCTCCTAAATTACAGACAGCATATCTTAAACATCAGAAGACTTGCTAAGCATACTTCTGAGGTTCCCAAATGTATCTGGTTGATTACTATTTGGAATAGAATGATGGAGTAGCTAACTCTTGACCCAATCCAAATTCTTCCAGACATTTCTTGTAAATGAGGATGCATGATCAATTTTATAGGTAAAGAACTTTATAAACCCATCTGAATGTCCTGCAGGAGAATACTCACAAACTTCTCTTTTTAGAAAGGGACAGGTAATTCTACAGTGAGATGCTGTTTGCAAATCTGCAATAAACACTAAGAAGTGATCACTTGTTATTTTTTTATTATTCTGGTATATGCCTGTATGTGGGTATGTCACTGTGTTTAGCCACATACCCACATTCATTCTTTTTCTCCACTGGGTATATTTAAAAGTAGGAAAAAAGTTAGGAAGTAATCTCGTTAAGAGGTCTTGTTGCCTCCCTATTGCAGAGGTCAACAAAGTACATGGCAGAGGTGAGCTAAAAATTTATGTTGAGAAATGTTTCTGCACCAATAAGTCATACAACAGCAGTACTACAGATGCACAATAGGGACGTACAACCTCACTGTGACTTGCACCAAGGTCAAAGTACACTCACACCCAAAGCTCTTCTACTTATTTAATATGAACAAGATTTCAGAAGTAAGGCAAAATAAAGCAAAGTGGCAATGCTTAAAAGACTTCTGTAACTGACACAAAGATCAAAAGTATTTAGAAAATGAAGTATAAAGAGATCTAAATGAGTTCACAGAAAGTAATAATAAAGTATGAATTCCATAAAAATGAAGACGATTACTATACTTTAGGTGAAAATACAGGGAGAAGTTGTAAGGTTGATAGAATTAAATGGTCATATATAACACTAGGTTCCTTGTTGCAAGCAGCTTACCCATCTCTAGAATATCAAATCACGTACATCATCAACATCACTAGAAGAGAAACTCATCACTGATCCTCCTGATTTGGATTAAACATGCTCATTCAAAGCCTGACAGGTTTAAGTAATGAGCATATGAAGGGCTCTAAATGGTACTTGCAGCATACAGCAGAATCCTAACAAAATCTTGAGATCACAAGATGAAAAAAAAATGGCATTGCTTTTGAATGGAAGAAATATTAGAGGTAAAGTATCTGTAGTTATTTCTAACAGGAAGGCTTGAAGTTGCTGGTGTCTTTAATATTGACAAGAGCAATAATGGAAACAAGAATATATAAACAGGCAAAAAAAGTAAAGAAGGTAAAAGAAATAGAAGAAGAACATTTAAGGACCAATATTAAAGCTTAGCCAGTTGAATCCAAAAACTTCCTGATATTGTAGGCCTGATTCTACCAACGGAACCAATAGCAATAACTTCATCAATGGATGTATAAAACTTTGTGACACAGCCACCTGTGCAAACAATTGTTCAGGTTTGGCCAAAAGCAAAGGATATACATAATCCTGGTGAGCACCCTTGCTTGGAAGATAATAAAGAATTGGTTTGGGTATCATAAAGCAGTTAAAATAACTGCTCCATACTGGTCTGCTTCCAAGTGTAATTCAAGGTGTTGGTTATGACCTTTAAAGCCCTTACTGGCATAGGTCCAGGCTACCTGATGACCCACCTCATCCCACTAGGACAAGCCCACTCTGCATTACAATAGCTTTGCCTTGAGATTATAAAATAAGTATGAGACAAAAAGGATTAGTCTTTTTAATTAGGTGGAGTTTGTATAAAGCAGATTCAGTGCAGGAACACAATATGATTGAACCTTAAGTAAAAGAAAGATACATTTTATTGCATCTTAATTTTAAGGCAAAGGTAATCATCAATGGATGGAATGGATGGTGCAATGGATGGAAATTAATCAAGGAGAGAACCAAATTTCCTGACAGTGAGAACAATAAACCAGTGGAATGGCTTGCCTTCAGAAGTTGTGGGTGCTTCATCACAGGAGGCTTTGAAAAAGCGACTGAACAGTCATTTGTCTGAAACGGTATAGGGTCCTGCTTCAACAGTGGGTTGGATTAGAAGACTAGAAGATTTCCAAGGTCCCTTCCAACTCTATTATTCTCACTTAACCAACATTTGTTCAGTAACTATTTGAAATTATAGCAGAGCTGAACCAAGGGTAGTTATGTCCAGTACCTGAAGTTATGATAGTGGCAGTGCCCCCATGGTCATGTGATCAAAATTTGGGTGTTTGTCAGCCCACCAGCAACAATGACCATAGGGGCACTTTAAGTCCTTCCACCCATCCATCTCCCCCATCTCTGCCATTTTGGCTGCCCTGCACTTCACCAGCTCTGCTACCCTGGGCTCTGATGGCCCTGCCATCTAGTCCAAATTGCATATAGACTATTTGCAAGGATTTGGAAGGATTCAAAGTTTTGCAAGGCCAAATGTGATTTGTAAAAGGCCATTAGCAACCTCAGGAAGAAGGCCTGGCACAGATAGTATCTGCCATATAAAGAAGCAGACTAGGCATGCCTCAACAGCAGTGGGTGAAAAAAGATGGCGAAGGTCAGCTGGGGGCAGCAAAGTCAGTGGAATGCATGGTGGCAGGGCTGGCAGAAGTGAAGATTGCAGGGAAGCCAAAAGAGCTCCTCTCTGAGAGAGATGGGCAGTTAATGTGTGATAAGCAATAAACACATAAAAGATAGATAGATAGACAGACAGACAGACAGACAGACAGACAGACAGACAGACAGACAAAGAGACAGAGAGATGGGGTGGGGGGAGCTGAAGAGATGGGGTTTGGAGCTGGAAAGGACTAAGTCAGGAATGACTTGAATCTGGGAGGGTCCTCACCTAATGACCAGTGGGATTTGATTAATGAACGCAATGGAAAGTGCTGGGATTGCTGACAATTCAGTCATGTGACGTTATGCTTTACAGCCTTATTGCTTAGCAACAAAAATTCCAGTCCCAATTGCTGCAGTTAACAGAAGACTACCTGTACAGCAATTATCTATTTCAAGCTGATTTGGCAGTGTGAATACCGTATTACAGTATCTTACCACTATGTTTTGGTTATTCCAATTTAGTCATTCAATCCATGCTATCTGGTTTTTAGTGTTTAAGCACTAAAATTACCTAAAAATTAATTATATAAGTTAAATTGTATAAGTACATTTTAACATATGAAATATATTGTACTACACTGTTCTCTCAGGGGTTCTTTCCTATATCAGTCACTCATGTTGTAACAGAAAATATATAATAGAATTTTTATACAAATAAGAAGTTGGTATTATTTACTTTATCTAAGGATGCTTAGAAACATCTTTATTTAAGATCAATAAAATCTATTCTATGTATACAAATGCTTGCAAGTAACACACATCGGCCTTAATAAATGCACTGAGATATTTCTCTCAACTATTGTTTTTCTTAGTTCATTGTCAAAAATTATAGGCAAATGTGATAGCTATTCATGGGATACCTGCTCATCTTTTGGCTTCAGTCTTCTTTGGCCAAGATACCAACCTGTTATTCAAATATTATCTTCTTCTGCACTGTCTAACTCATTCTCTATCTCTTGTGTGTCTGGCTTCTAAACTTGGCTCTTATTTTCCGTACAAACACAGAATATCACTCAATGCAATTGAGTCAGTCCTGTTGAATACTTGCTTTCCTTTCTCAATCATATAAAGCAATATGTTTTTGTCTTGTGCTAAATGACAGTTTTCATTTTCTGTATGGTAATCTATTACTTTTGCAGCTTGTCTTCTGGCTATTTCTTTTACTTATAACGCTTCTAATGTGGACACAAATTTTGAATGATAGCAAAGATGTCAGAATTAGAGGAATGAAAAAGTTGTCTGCAAGTTTGGGGGAGATACATTAGAAACTCAAGGCGGATGTGTTGTGGTGAAAGAAGCAGACAATATTAATATACTGAATGCAATATTGGATACATATAGAAATCTTCAATGTATTTAACATATAACCCAAAACAAAATAGAAAACCTAGTCATTCTAATAAGAATGGCAGAAAATACCACTTAATAGCACTTTCTTCTGAGTAATCCTCATATACTTATTAGGAATTGTTTTATTGGAATATAATTCATAAATATAAGTGAATTATATCCAATTATAAAGCTGCTTCTAAGAAAAAAAATAACAGAAAAAACTCTTTCGAGTCTTGAAAATCAGATATAGAATTAATCATGACAAAGCAGGTTTCATTCACACTGTCTTATCAATGTTTTGCATCATTTTCTGAAAGAATTCTTTCTAGACAGAAAGAGGTCATTTCATCTCATTTACAGAAAAATACTCAACTGAGCATGCCAACATGTGTGCTAATTCTAACTTCAGGAGGCACTGATGTAGTTAACAAAGACTACTGAAAAACCATCAGCTGGGAACAGTTCTTCATCAGTACTAAAGAGGGGGCAGAGCTGAACCAGTGACCTAGAAGTGAAAGACTTTGTAATCTGATTACCCATCTTTTGAGCTATGCAGTCCATCCCCCTTTCATTTTTACTGATAAGAGAGAATCTTATTACCTAAGCAACTTTTGTAGTCATTTAGCAATGCAAAAGCTTTCCTTTAGTGCACTAAAAGGACACTAATGGCACACTTATTAGCCTATTTCAAGTTTTGCCTCAGTACTACTTTTTGCTATTAATTTAAAAAGAATGCATTCATATAAAATTATACAGAAATGTTTTTATAATGATTTTTGATGATGCTCTTGCTGATTATTAGAGAGCTGCTATAAAGAAGTAGAATTAACAGCACTTACTGTCAAACCAAAAGAAAATGTAGATCTAAATTAGCAAATACTGAATTGTCTGCATTTCCAGACAGCACAATCATATTACAATTGAACTACAAACTTACTGACAATGAACAGATAATTCAATAAAGTTTTCCAAGGTACAAAAAGGATTTGTAATATTGGAGTAGCTTTCTAATTCCAAAGCAGAGATTTTTATTATGCCACTGTAATGTGCAAATGTGGCAATACGCATTTCAAAAGTGTTGAAAATTATCTTATATGACAAGAGAATGCTTTTTTTTTTCTCCTGAAATGTTATTCCTTTTAGGAATCTCAGGACGTAACCTTGAAAACTTTCCCTGTTTTTTGGCCTACAGAAAAATAACTTCTCTCTTTGTGTTAATATAGTAAAAACAGCAAAAGCTTGGATTCAGAAGCATACACGCAGCTAATAACTCAGACTTAATTATTTCTAGATCTTATTTTATTTTTTGTAATCAGACCAATCAGTATAGCCTGATTTGGAAGAGTATATACTGATATTTTGTAATCCAGTAATAGCAACAAGGGCAATATTTTAAGAATAAGGACCATAAAGTAATTTTATGCTGTCGCTTAATCAGTCTGTTCCTTATTAAGTTCTAAGATAAAGATGATGATGTTGTACTTCATTAAGTGATAAATGACTACCCTAAACACTATATTATACAGTATATGAAAAAAGAGAAGTTTTAAATAAACTCTTATATAAGTATATGGCAGAGTTTTTAGACCGCTAACAGGAAAATTAAAATAAAGATTGGCTTTTTTAAAGTAACCAGGTAATTTACAGATAAATATTCTATAAATTATTTAGACTGAAGATAAGTTCTACCCAAAATTGTTTTTTAATATAAATTATTTGATCAAAATGTATTATCAGTTTGCTTATATTGGATAAAATTATGAATAATTTAAATAATTACAATTAATTTTTGAAGATATAAAAATGTAAGTATAAAAAGTCAAAATCAGAACTTATTGACTTAAGACAGTATATGAAAAACATATACATTTGATCATTTGGAAATTTCTATAGCTTCTCCAAGAAAGTTTGTGGAGTGACAAAGCATTAATACATTCAAAATGTATTAGCCACTGTATAATTGCAAAATAAATTACTTATCACTACTTTTAGCATTTTCAGGTAAGGAGTAAATTGTCCTGCTTTATCACATTTGACTTAGTGGCAATTGCAAGCCAAAGGTTTGTGTATTTGCTGTGTTTCTAAACTCTCTCCTGGACAATGTAGAGTTCTGTCATATCGAAAGTAAATGGTCGTACAAGTTGAAATAATAAATAAATAAATGTCAGCAAAAGATAGCATGATATATGGCTCAGAATTCTATAGATGATTTTTTTGGAAAGATAAAAAGAAATGTCTTGAATAGCAGTTTAATGAGGACTACAGTTCATCAATAACTAATAACAATTACAGTCTAGATATAATGTAAGTGATGATATGCAAATTTAATTTTAACATATCTTTAAAGCATTCACTATGGCACTTCCTGGCGTTTTGTCAATACTGAGCTTCCATGGCCTTTATAAGTAGGAGGGATGCTATTATATTATTAATACTGAATAATAGAAATATATTTTAATTCATTTTATTTCATAACTCCAATCTGCATATTTACTGGCAACTATAATTTGAAAATGGTTACAATCAGTAATTTCCACAGTTAAACACTAGCTATATTGTTCTATTGTGCAGAAAACATGTTGATATATGTGGATGCAGATAAATATATAATTTTAAACCACCAAGACATATATGGTGAATATTATTCCCTTAACCTTTGTTCAATGAAAGTAACTCCTCTATAATACTTTCTCACTTATTTTCAAAACCTACTCAATCACATTTGCTAGCAAGGAAAAGTTAGCCTTCTGCCTTTGGCAGAAATGATATTTCAAATAAAAAAATTCAATTTCTTCTGTGGCACATTTGATTCCCTATTTCTTTTAAGTGCAAATAGCACCATGCTTTGTATCAGCACTGCGTTTAGTCTTCACTAGATTAGACTGTACATTGGAAACAAAAAACAAAAGCAATGAATTAAACTGTCTAGATTTTTAAAAATAAGAATACCACTGTTAATTAAAGTAAGATTACAGGAATCAGCTGAGTTTTCCCCCACAATCCCAGAAGAAAGCCGCAACAGAGGATAAGCAGTGCCCTCTAGTGTAATTTACAGCAGATACAAATCTGAATAAAGGTAAGCATTATCTCAGGCTCTTTAATGAGAAATACATTGCAAGGATGTTTATATCCCAACAGATGCATTGTAAATAATTATGAATCACAAACATTAATAATCAAATTATACTATCTTATATTCCACTGCCTAGTAGGTATACCCAGTACCCGTTAACATTGTACCCACACACTTTCTCTCAAAAAGTCTGACATGGCCAAGATGTCTTTAATGTTGCAGGCAGCTTAGGAAAAAAAAAAACATTTCCACACAGAATAGCAGGCCATGCATGAAAGCGGGTGTCAGAAAACCCAGCAGAATCACTCACTGTGAAGATGTCTAATAGGGATTGCTGAATACACAATATAGGCAGCAGGGACTGAATGACTAAATTGGAGCGACCTGAAGGTAGCACGAAAGGTTTGAATCAACCAGGTCCATACATTGTAATTAAACCTATGGTGAATGTCTGATTTGCCCTTTTCTTTTATTAAATGGAAAGTAGTTTTAATTTATTGGGTCCGATGACAGCATTCTTATAATTGTGGTTTATCAGTCATCTTTTAAAGCTCACTTTTAAAAAGTACTACAAAGGAGGACTCCTATTGCTTTTTTGTATCTTCTCAAGGCAACTAATAGTAAGAACAAATTTTACTGTAAATTTGGAACAAGCCTCGATGTATTGAAAATTTCAGAAGACAAAATTAAAAGTATATATAAACAACATTCTGAATGAAAAGTCACATATGTTATGTTTCAGGTATAGCACAAATAAATACAAAATCTTCTATTGTATTATTTATTTATTTAAATTTATTGTGTGCCCCACTCTAATTTGTAAGGCAAATAAAACTGCAATAAAGGTGTTATAAATGGGTTTACAGCTTGTTTTCCATATAAATAATTAATGTATTTGTAGCCCTGCATTTTAATGTTGGTAAACCTTTAGCTCCATGTGTATTTTAATTTAACATTTTAAGTGCAAAAAATTAAAAGAGCAGATGTGAGGGATCAGACTGACAATACCTATGTATTAAGATTCTACAGTTATTATAAAATGCTGGAGGAAATTTTACTTGGCTGACATTTGGTAAATCTCCACTAAATAAAACATATATATGCAGAAAGATAATTAAGATACAGAAAATTTCTTTACACATTTTAAGATTTTCCTATAATATAGTTCTTTAGACAGGCAAAATGAAATTCAAAAATGCAACAAACAGGTGTTTGGAAACATGTGCTGTATAAATAGCATCCTTAGGGAACTGGGAAGACCCCAGCTCCACAATGACTGTACACTTTATAAAAAGTAAAAACATATGACTACATATTTCATGAAGCTGTTCAAAAATTTGAAGAGATTTTATTTTTAGCAACTACTGTTATAAGTCAATACGTTTTTAGAAGAATTAATTCTATGGCTTCTTTTTCTGTTGCATAAAATCCATACTAGGGCTAATGTATTTTTTATTAATCTTTAAAGATAAATTGTAATAACTTACCTTTGTTATTCCATTCCTTCACTTAAGTTCTTGAATCACTAACTTAACATTGCATATGTGTATGAAGTGAAGATGAGATCCACAAAGCAGCATCTGTTCCATCTACTAACTCATGCTTACAAACTACCTGTTTATATCCCACTTACAAAACACCAGGTAAAGAAGTTACTATCCTAAAGCAGACTTGAAAAACAATACTAAAGGATATGTATATAATAGAATTAGAAAGCTAGATGTGCTGAAAAAATAAGCTACATATGCTTACTCTTCTTTCTACCTTCAGAAGAATAATGGACTGCTAATTTCTTCAGCATGCTAGTTTTAATCAAATTGAATGGAGTCTCACATAATCATCCTTTTGCTTTGAGGAATTCTAAGAAACCAAAATAAGCCTAAATTTACATATGTTAAATTTCTTAAAGTATTGGGAGTAACACAAACAGAAAAGGACATTCTGGGAATAAGGGCTTGATACAATTTTGTTTAAGAAGTTGCTTGATTGTCAAGTTGATAAATACATGCAATTATTTTTGTTAGCTATAATAAGAAGAAATTAATAAAGAATAAAACATTACACATGAAACAGCAGGCAAAGATTATTAATTATATATCATGTGGGTTAGTTAAACCCCAAAAGAAAACTGTCCCTTTAGGGCTAAATAAGTTTATTTATTTGATATAAAAGAGTGTTGTATTTTGATTTGGAGGAGGTGAAAAATTTGCTCATATTACATTGAAAAAAATATAGTTAGCACTGTTGAGAATTATGAACACAAAGTTTCACTGGGGATGCAGCTGGAATACATTAAAATTAGAACACAGCTTTGTGTAAAGGCAAAGACAACTTCTGTGTTAAGGTTAACAATGAGTTTTTGCTGCTATAAAATGACAGTATGCTTTATGTTTAAACAGTCAAATAATTTTAGATAGATCATCCATAGTGTTGAAAACAAATAAATCTATACAAAAAGATATGAAACTAATGATGGAAGCAAATGGGAAATAATGTCACTAATAATTATAAACAAATATTTGAAGCAATCTGAACACTACATAGTTTTTAATTCTAAGCACTAAGACTTACTAAGTAATATATTTAGTAAAATAAATTTAGAATAAGATAATTTTTAAATTATTATATAAAGAAAATGCATTCTTTGCACTAACAATTTTAATATATTGGATGTACTATAGTTTATTAATTTTATACTAGCTAGCATACAGTAAAACAATTATCTAGCTGATTTTACCTTATTCAAAATATTGTGCTCATAGTTAACAAGCAAGCTTGGCTTGAACACAGCATTTCAGCAATACAAAATTGAGACTTCTAATTTTGTGCATTACTGTTATTGTTTCTGTTACTTTACATATACTTGAAATAATTAATTCTCACAGAATAAGCCAGCAATTAATTTATTTCTAGAATGGGTAAAGGAATACTAGTGTAACATTTTCCATCTTAAAGCTTTATAATGTATCAGTATGTTACTATGGGTAGTCTGTGAAAACCATAGCTAGCTAAAATAAATATATAATAGAGTATTAAGTAGCACTTTACCATAGCAGCGAAACTCTAAATATAAATTTTAGATTAACTGTAAATTAAGAGTTTAAATGCCTTTATTAACGATGTGAAAACAACTTAAATTAAAATATAGAAATATAAGCTAGGCTAAATTCATATAAAAATTCAAGTAAACTAGGTATAATATACCCTTTAGCAAGAAAAAATAGCCAATATATGATGAAACTCTAGCTGTAATGTTATTAAAATACCAACAGCATGCAACCCTATTCCCTATATTTCTCTTTATATTAATCAAGAGACTTAACATTGAATGTGATTGACATAGCAGCTGCTAGTGGATACAAAACACCGAACATCATAATTATGGCAATAAGACAATCAGCCACAACTGTCTGACTGCAAGGCACAGAACATTCTCTCTTTTTTACTAAGTTAATAATACCTCAAACAGACTTTTTTTCCATTATGCCAATGTGTAGAAAGATGTGCCCTACAGAAAACTTTCAATGTTTTACTTGTTACAAAACTTCAAGAACAAATTCTTTTTAAGTTTTAATGGTTCATTCAGAGACTGCAGACATAATACTAGGGATAGTTTATTTTATTTCATTTATCTTATTTCATTTATCTTATTTCATTTATTTTTTAAACAGAGGAGATGATTGAAGGCTCTCCGTGAAAGTTCCTTTTCATAACCTAGTAGCTGCTATTTAACCATGAATATATTAACTTAAATAAATGTCCAGGTAGTTGCCAGGCTTGATTATGACAGCTACTATATTTAGCACATTTATGATAACTAAAGCTTGACCTTACTTATTGGATCTCTCTTACCCTCTTACTTATTGTCTAGTAAGAGGTGATTTACAGCAATTTGTATGGAAAAGGACAGAGTGTGACTCTACAGTTTTTTCCCAGCTTCTTAACCATAGTTAAGTAGTAAACATCACCATTAATAGGTTTACTGTAGCATATGGAAGTGACAACTTTAATGCATTCAAAATTCAATCTCTCTCTCTCTCTCTCTCTCCACGTATGTATATGTATGTGTGTGTGTGTGTGTGTACACACACACACACACACACACACACTTTGAATGTATCATGTGCAACCTGGTTTTTATTAATTTGAAAGTTCTGAGGAAACAATGAATGAAATGTTAACATAATTCATATATTAATATGAAATTCATGTTCATAAGAAACATTGCAGTTATATGTTAATACTAACTTCTCTTAACAAATAGATAATTTTAAAGTATTTCTCAAACCAAAGCATGGTCTAGATAACAGACATCAAAGGCAGAATACTTTAAAATCTTTATTTTAACATATTTTATTTAGGTTTTGTTCTTTACTGGGGGACTTAGCAGACTACACATCCTACCATATATTTATGAGATCCTAGTTTTGTTACAAAATTCAATACTCTTACCTAAATGGCTGCATTTTTTGTATTATAATAGTATGGCTTGACCATTGTGCTCAAACAGAAATTTCCCTTGGAAAAAAAATGTTCCAATTTAATTAATTCATGGCATTGATTAAATACTGAATAACTGTATTAGATAAGGAGAAATAAAAATTAATCTATTGTGCCAATTACTTATTTGGCATATAATAACCACTAAACAGTTGATTAATACTTCTAATATGTCAAATATTTTTCTTTTTATGGGCACCTGAAACTACTCATAGCTTCTATTACAAAATATTGCAGAATATTCTTGCATGTTCATTTACCAGTGCAGGAGAACTGTCAGCAGTTACTACAAATAAGAAACGCAGATGCAGTTTTCAAATACAACTCACAGGTCAATGTATTCTCCTATTTTAATAATGGCTTTTCCTATTACATTCATTATTCATATAGAAAAGAAGATAGGCACTTTTTAGGTATTATATTGCTTTCTTGAGGAATATGAGCATTGTGACTTTGAGAGGCCATTTTCTAAAGATCCTAACAGCCAAATGACATCTTGGGAAATGTTATGCTTATGGTGTATTTGCATAATAATGAAGGTATCGTACATATAAGGCCAGAACTGCACTTACCCAAATTTTTATTCAAATAATGAGAATTCTTTCTGTTCCTGAAACAGCGTACCCTCTAAAATAAAATCCATTACCTAGTTTAGTTTGTCCCAAAAGATGGGCCAAAACTAGGCTATGGATGACATATAAATTCTTTGGTGTAGATTTATAGCCTACCTTTCATGCCTATTGTGAGCATGAAACAGCCAACCAAAAGGTATTTTCTAAATTAAGAATTAGATGCATACGTTTCTTCATGTTTCAATGTATACATTTGAAAAGTTTTCAGTTTTGTTTGAATGAGGAATTTTAGGTGACATAACATGAACAATATTTTAATTTAATTATAGTATAAAAAATCAAAGCAATCTCAAACATCATGCATCATAAAACAGAAAAATTAAAAGGCATGGTTTTACTTTACATTTACAATTTAATGGTTTTCCAAAGTATTCTAAATTCTGTGATGTATGAATATTATCTGTTAGAATTAAAATAAAAGCCCCTATGATTAATTATATTGTTTGTTTTGTTTTTACATAGTTTTAAGTGATACTAAAACATTTAAATACACTGTAAAACATTTTTAGGAAGAAAATTTGAGGGCAAACATGGAATCTGGTCTTCAATAATTTTAATATTAGAAAATGTGAAGATAATTTTATAATCAGGAGGGAACTATATGGTGGCATGGATGCTATATTGGTGTAGTAATCTATCATGACACACCAGTTTCTTGTTTTTTTCAGTATTAGGAACTGCTGTGCCGAAATGAATAAAACTCCAGTTCCAATTCTTTTGAACAAATATTATTTTTATATATCATTGCTTAAATACAATACAATACAGTACAAAGTAATTCATGGAATTGCTTTAATGTATTTTACTGATATAGTGGGATTACTCTGAAGTAAATATTTAAATAAGAACGCAAGAAAATTTATGTCAATTAATTCTGTGGTAAGATTTTAGTATAAATTTTCAATATAGAAAAATAACTCTTAAAATATTTTCTTATTCTAGCAAGTATACAGTTAACTTTATGGTTTATTTTATAATCATATATTACTGACATCAATAGAATTTTACACATCAGCACTATATGCTGAAGCCAATTTAAAGTAATATTTCAAACTGAAGAATAATGTTATCAAGGGATTTAAAAGCTTAGGTTCATACCCCAACATAAAAAGATGTATGTATAGGTTTCTAAATGTTTAAAAAGGATGCAGGCTTTTTTCCCCCTAGAAGGCAAATACTTTACTTCAAAATAAAATAGAAATGAGAAAGTGGTATATGTCCTGAAACAACTAAATTGATTTTTTTTCAAACTAAATAAGAATATAGTACACTAAACTGAAGAAAGCTACGGTATCTAAAGAAGAGAGACATCTATAAACAGGAAAAAAAACTTGTACTCAAAAATAATGTTGGAATAAAATTGAGACATCTGCAGTAAAGTTTTACCTTCTCCCTAGAATATTTGAGATGAACTCAGTATAATACTCTCTTCCAAGAAAAGGCAAAGTGATCAATGCAAGAACACATCAGGCTCTCTTGGACAGGCCAATCAATGCGAGAAAGAACCTTGCCCAGGGCCTTATGCAAATAGAAGCACGTCCTACACCTAGGGAGGGAACATGCGCATTAGATCAATGGAATCTGAAAAACCTTACAGCTATACCAGTCTCAGACAGTAAATATATAATGATGAATCCTTCACGTTTTAGCTGAACTTTTAAACTAGTTACTTTCCCCAGCTAGGTGAAAACGACTATAAAGATCTATATCTGGCAAGTTCAACTCAAACTTTAAAATATAATGATGAACTTTCGTTACTCTTGGCCTCACAAGGCTGAGATGCTTTTTTAAAAATAAAAATGATTAGGATTTAAATTATATGATTTATTTTACACACACTCTACATTTAAAATAAATTAAATCTTTAATTCTGTTTTGGAAATGTGCATCCCTTACACTCTAGACAGTAACTACATAACTTCAATTATATAGGATTTTTTCACTAAGACCTTACATACAAGACATTACATTGTTTATTTCTTAAATTTTTAACTACAGCATGATTTATTAAACATGTCTGCAAATTAGTTTCTATTTCCAGTTGTAAAGTATATGCATTTCTATAATTCAGAAATATGAATTCATTGAAAAGAATAGGGAAAACACTAATATAAAAAACTTGCTTCGAAGACTTCTGAACAGCGACTTCAAATTGTAATTTGGGTAAAAACTCTAGGAGAAATATTTAACACAGAATTAACGTTTATAAATTTCATAGAATGGACACTTATTAGTAATTGAATTGCTGTTATACAGCATGGTGTTAAATTACGTAACATCATAATACAAGAACGCAGCAACTAGCCTAACATTGTGGTTCAAAAGAGCATTCAAATGATGGAGATAATGAAAAACCAACTTTTAGAATCTGCATTGCGAAATCTGTCCAATGTCTGTCAGATTTCTCCTCATCCCGTTCTCTTCACCACTGCTCACTTCATAGAAAATCACTGTCCTATCAGGAACTATAACTACGAGATGCTCCTTGGCTAGTTATGCCTGAAAGTATTCTGCAGCTGACAGAGTAAGCTGAAAACAGATGTCCAGCTGCTGTTTCCAAACACACTGTTCAGGAGAGGACCTGTTAAAGCAAATGAGCACTTCCAACAGGGATCCAGGCTTGTGCTATGCCATGTCTGGTGCACCTACATGTAACACATGCATGCCACTACAAGTTACTACCATGTTTTCCCGAAAATAAGACAGGGTCTTATTTTCTTTTGACCCCGAAATAAGCGCTTGGCCTTATTATTATTTTTGAGGTGCAGGAGGCAGCGAGCGTGGTCACCTCATGGCTGCTGCTGGGTTGCAATATTTTCAGGGAGGGCTTATTTTTGGGGAAGGGCATGCGCTCAAAAGCCCGATTGGGCTTATTAGCTGGGGTGGTCTTATTTCTAGGGTAACAGGATATGAATGGTTAGTATGCTTGCTCATCTGCATGATATTTTAGTGCATCCACTAATGTCTTCTGCCAGTTAAGAATGGCTAAATAACAGCAGAAAGTCCTTTTATGTTATGTTTATATTTGTAACAATATACACACCAGAGACTACTGTTCGTTGGAAGTCATGGTTTGTTTTGTACCTATTTTAAGGTAAATTCTGCAAGTCTAAATAAACAACACATAGACCTAATTATTGTGATTTGCTTTATATTCCTATTGCTAAAAGGATCCAAGCTAGTGACCATATGCCAGTTTTTGAAGAGAAGTCAAATCTGCCTATAAGCTTCCTGTTTCCTTTTTTTCTTTGATGTATTATTGTATAATATTAAGAACGTGGCGTGGCATTCCATTTTGTTTAATTTTAACCAAATACAACCTTCTTTTGCCAAAGTTATTTTGATTTCTACCACGTCTGTGACATAAAAAACATTTCAGAAGAAAATTAGAGAAGCACATATCATAACAATATTTTTGTTTGTTTGATATGCTTGTCTGGCAGCTTATATAGCATTTTTACAAAGCCAGCATTTAGGATTTTTAAAAATGTATTTAGATGTTAAATGATAGATAACAAGTAGCATTTGCACTATCACTAAGTTTCACAACCTTTTTTAAAAAATTATTTCAGTTAAAAACTATGGTTAGCAAAAATGTTAATCTCTGAATATATTTTAGAGCCAGTTTTGTGTAATGATTAAGGCATCAAGTTAGAAGCTTGTAGATTTTGAGTATTAGTCCCACTTAGACACAAAGCCAGCTGGGTGACCTTGGGCCTGTCAGCCTCTCTCAACCTTAGGAAGACGGCCTTGGCAAACCACTTTTATAATCTTGCCAAGAAAACTGCAGGGACTTGTCTAGACAATCACCAGGAGTCAACACTGACTGGAAGGCATTAACACACACCCCCCCATTTTTAAATAGGTGGGCCAGTATGGAACACTTAGTGTAGTTATTTCTTAAAATTATATATTCTTTTTCATAAAAAGTTAATTACCCACGTTCTCTAATAAGCATGTGTACATGCATAATTTCTTATCAATCAGTCACAATTCTGGATCGCCTCTCTGACGTTCTCATTACTTTCGCAGCCTTATTTACATTTCAATTCATTGCGCTTTCCTGATATCCTGTCAATGGCAGATAATTTTTGCTTAACTGCCCTGTTTAACGATCTTTCAAAATTACAACAAAGCTGAAAAATGTAATTTTATGACCAGTCCTCACATACATGACCATCACAGCATTCCTGCATCATTGATTGAAATGGGCAACTGGCAGGCATTTATGATACTTGTAGCATCCGACAGAGACACAATTGCCATTGTACACTTCAAAGGTGGCTTCTGACAAACAAACAAAATCAACAGAGAAGCCAGCAATAAAATCACAGGTCACGGTCATAGTGCTTAATGATTGCAGCAGAACTGTTGTCAACACGTCCAGCACAGTATCATGATGTTTCACTTAACAACTTAACAATGGAATTGCTGGTCACAATTGTATGGGCTTCCTGAATCTCTCAAAAAAGAAGTGAAAATGGATTGTTCAGTGACTCTTATCATTGGAATCTAACAAGAAAAAACTGCACATATGTAATATATGAAATTGCAGCATCATGGCCTCATTTGGTTAGGGTGCTAGGCCTCGTTTTACTATTCAGGAATGATCCCATCTGGTTGTAAGCAAATCAGAAGCATTTGTTCCCTGTTTTGAATTAACTCTGACTTCTCTTTATATGCAAACTGGGTGAAATTATGATTAACTCTAATTATGATTTGTCCAAATGGGTCAATGTAAAACTATAGCTTACAGTAATTCATTCATATTGCTGGAAAAAATATGAAAAAGCCTATTTGGCCTAAATATTATTCATGCTTATTTCTGCATGCTGCTTTTTGTTTTAACAATGACATATAGAAGACTATCATTAGCCTTGTTCAGAAGTTAACAGACTGTACACAGGTCCAATCCTCTTTCTGGATGGCAGCGCCAACATTGCTTACCTATTTGTAAGTAAAGGTGATAACCTAAGATGCATTCATGGCTGATGTGTGATGGTTCAGAATTAAGAAGCTCTCTCACTACACATTAACACATGGTTATTTTGGTATTGCCATCTCTTATAATATTATCTTAATAATTAATAATATTAATTAACACAAAGTTGAAACTGAAGTCCAAGAATAATGCAGAATATTATTTGTAAAAATGGAAGATTAGAGAATTAGATATTAGTTCTGCCTTCAATACTGGACAAGAGATTATTAAAAAGTAAGTCAATTGTAAGCAAGGAATACCTATAATAGTGGCATGTAAGTATTTGTTATGCTTTGTTGTCATAAGGGTAGAACTAGAACCAACAGGATAAACCTATAAGAAGATAGATACAGTCTACATGTTAGCAGGCTTTTCCTCTCTGTATGAGATGTCAGCCAGTGAAATAGGTTGTGATAAAAATGGTTCCTTCATTGGAGTCTGAATGTTTAATGGATCCTGCCGTGAGCAGAGCATGATCTCTTAAGGTTTCTATCCACAGACCCATAATATTGTGAATCTATCCAACCACACATTCAGCCACTGCGAAGAGTCTTGCATAAGTCTTATCCTTTTAATCCAGTAAGTTCCTCCCCGCCAAAAAATATACAACTGTGTGAGGATTTTGAAACATATTTTTTACCTCTTAAGAGTTAAGGAATACTTTCAAGAAAAGACACAAGGCAAATATACAGCCATTGTCAATCCTGGATAACATACAACTATAGATTTCAAAGGCACAAAACTAAATGTTGTGTGGACACTTCCAGACAGATGTTAACAATAAATTGCATTACTATATTGAATACTTTCACCAAGTTCAAACTACAGTCATCAATAAATACTCCCCTTATGAAACAATCTCAGCAGGGCAGGAGATGATATACAAGAATAATTATGACATTATATTCAAAGAAGCTGTCATTAGGAATAAGGTACATTATGCTAAGAGACCGCTTTCTAACACCATGGTTGACCAAATTTAATCCTCAGATTTCAGTGCAACATACAAAAAGATATACAATTTGATAAAAGAATTTCCTAAGAATTTCCTTCATATAAAATTGTATCTAATAAAAACATTCTACAACAACACTCTGGAATTTTCTATCTACATCCCAAAATATGCAAACCAGGAAACCAAGGCCATCCCCACTGTTTCAAGGATGAAAATCATCACAGCTGGAATATCACATTTCAAGGACTCTATTCAGACTTTATGCTACCAACACTCCCAGCTATGTGGGAAACACTAGTTTATTTCCTAAGAAAATGGAAATCCATTGGCAATCCCCACCCTAACAAATATCCTTGTAGCTATCATGGATGTTTAAGCATCACATAGCAATATCTTCCCCAAACACCCACCAAAAACAGATTGTTTGGAGTTGAATATCACCTAATCAAATAAATTAAATTAAACATGGGCTTTAATCTATGAAGATAATCTAAACTTCAGAGTTGTTCTAACGTCGGGCAGCACCTAATCAATTAAAACAAATGAATAAACATATAAACAAACATAGCATGCCTTATCGTCAATCTATGTGATTTTGTGGTCACTCATAACTATTTTATCTTTGGCAATAACTTATACCTGCAAATCAGTGACACAGCAATGAATAAATAGATGGCTCTCCTAAAACAAAACTTTCACAACTATTACCACTGAAATTTCTCCTTTACCTGAAATCGTAACAAACCTATCTACATCTCTCTCCCTACAAACATTTCCTCCACCTCACCCCAATTTAAATCCTTCATCATTCAACTACTCCATGCATCTAATGAAACGAAAGCCTATGCCTTTTAATAACATTTGTTAGTTGGGGAGGTCATCTCAGACTCCTAATTTATTAATAACACAGCTAATCCTAATCTTGTATATGTGTATTTTGATTTGTATTTGTTAGATTTTATTCTGTTAGTTTTGTCTCCTTTCTCTAACGTAAAAGGTTCATTTTGAATTATATTTCCTTCTTCCAGAGTATTAATTACTTCATTCCAATTTTGTATTATTTGCATCTTCTACCTCTTCAACCAAGTTATTTATAAAAAAACATTAAAGTGGAGAAAGCTGAGGACTAAATTTTGTGGCACTCTTCTTAATGTGTCAGATCAATTAATTGAAAAATTTAATGAACGTTATTTGAGTAGAATTTCTAAGCGACCAGAAGCCACACAACTGCCATGCTACCCAGGTTTTTCTTACTTACCTTGCGTAAGTAACAAAACAAAATCCAAAGTATTCCCATAGTCTACTAAGCATGTACTGTATTAACATTGGTCTGGCAAGTTGTTCTTGACAAATCCAGGCTGACTTCTGCTAATTAACTTGATAATTATAGTTCTGTTTATGATCTCTTCTAGAATTTTCATATATATATATGTATGTATGTATGTATGTATGTATGTATGTATGTATGTATGTATGTATGTATTTGTGTTACAACCCCTGGTATGACTAAATATGGGAGGAAGGTCACTACTCCCTCTTTCTGTCCTTCGGCTTATCACAGAAGACCATGCAGGCAGAAAACCATATTTTTATTTTTAATGTTGCCTTTTTATATTTGTGTTATATTTGTACTGATAAATAAATAAAGGGAGACTAGTATAGATCTATTTTGAGCTAATTAGCTCTCATCAGCTAGCCATACCCTTACTGGGATTTGAACCCGGGCTGTATATATCTTAGGCAGGAGTTTTAGCCACTAAGCCACGGGCTCTATTCCTTATCAGTTGAGCCAGGGAAATAGGTATGTATTTGTGTTACAACCCCTGGTATGACTTAGTGGCTAAAACTCCTGCCTAAGATATATACAGCCCGGGTTCAAATCCCAGTAAGGGTATGGCTAGCTGATGAGAGCTAATTAGCTCGAAATAGATCTATACTAGTCTCCCTTTATTTATTTATCAGTACAAATATAACACAAATATAAAAAGGCAACATTAAAAATAAAAATATGGTTTTCTGCCTGCATGGTCTTCTGTGATAAGCCGAAGGACAGAAAGAGGGAGTAGTGACCTTCCTCCCATATTTAGTCATACCAGGGGTTGTAACACAAATACATACCTATTTCCCTGGCTCAACTGATAAGGAACAGAGTCCGTGGCTTAGTGGCTAAAACTCCTGCCTAAGATATATTCAGCCCGGGTTCAAATCCCAGTAAGGGTATGGCTAGCTGATGAGAGCTAATTAGCTCGAAATAGATCTATACTAGTCTCCCTTTATTTATTTATCAGTACAAATATAACACACACACACACACACATATATATATATATGTGTGTGTGTGTGTGTTGTAATTGTACTGATAAATAAATAAAGGGAGACTAGGATAGATCTATTTCGAGCTAATTAGCTCTCATCAGCTAGCCATACCCTTACTAGGATTAGAACCCGGGCTGTATATATCTTAGGCAGGAGTCTTAACCACTAAGCCACGGGTTCTCTTCCTTATCGGTTGAGCCAGGGAAATAGGTATGTATTTGTGTTACAACCCCTGGTATGACTAAATATGGGAGGAAGGTCACTACTCCCTCTTTCTGTCCTTCGGCTTATCACAGAAGACCATGCAGGCAGAAAACCATATTTTTATTTTTACTGTTGTCTTTTTATATTTGTGTTGTAATTGTACTGATAAATAAATAAAGGGAGACTAGGATAGATCTATTTTGAGCTAATTAGCTCTCATCAGCTAGCCATACCCTTACTAGGATTAGAACCCGGGCTGTATATATCTTAGGCAGGAGTCTTAACCACTAAGCCACGGGTTCTCTTCCTTATCAGTTGAGCCAGGGAAATAGGTATGTATTTGTGTTACAACCCCTGGTATGACTAAATATGGGAGGAAGGTCACTACTCCCTCTTTCTGTCCTTCGGCTTATCACAGAAGACCATGCAGGCAGAAAACCATATTTTTATTTTTACTGTTGCCTTTTTATATTTGTGTTGTAATTGTACTGATAAATAAAGAAAGGGAGACTAGGATAGATCTATTTCGAGCTAATTAGCTCTCATCAGCTAGCCATACCCTTACTGGGATTAGAACCCGGGCTGTATATATCTTAGGCAGGAGTCTTAACCACCAGGGGTTGTAACACAAATACATACATACATACATACATACATACATACATACATACATACATACATGTGTGTGTGTGTGTTATATTTGAACTAAATAAATAAATATATATATGTATACACACACACACACACACACACACACACACACACACACACATATGTATATATATACACCAGATTGACTATACTTCCTTGGACCCATTTTTTTCTTGTAAAACACAGGGATAACATTTCTTAAAGATAATATCTGGTGATTTGACTGGTCTGTCAAAAAATTCCTTCAGTCTCCTAAAATGTAATTCATGTGATGCTGGAGATTTAAACTCAATGTAAAAAGGTATTCTATTTGAATCTTTCATCCAGCCCCTTCATATGCTCCTCACAATTTTCTGGTAAAGAACGTAACCTCTTATTACACAAAGCTATTATCAAAATTGAAATCAAGTAGCTTTGTTTTTCCTCTGATGCCTGTAAACGTTAAGAATCAGATTGTTTTCTCCTTCTTGTGAGATATATGAAGAAGGCATATTGTTGAAACTCAATTGTCCTGATACTATCTCAAATTGCGGGCTATCCATGCAAACTTTCTCAATGCCTGATTTCGCTTTCCCTTCCTGATTTTTTAAAAAACCATATCTTCTTTAAAACTTTTTGTTTTAGTATTATTTGGTAAGGGGCATTGGAATATTTCAGATATCCAAGAATCATATTTTTTAAAACTTGGGTTTTATGTACCGGTAGAGAAAAAAGTTCATTTCATATTGATTGTCTTTAGCTGATTTTTAAAAATATAGTCACTGTAGCTTCATTGTTAAGTATATGTTTTATTCAGTAAGCATCTATAGTTTTTTTTAAGTCAAAGAAAAAACCCAGATATGCTTACTGCTTAATGTTTGCCAATCCCTATTAAGTGTATTGATCCTCTTTCATAGCATATTTAGACTTTAAACCTACTCTTCTTTCAAATTTATTCTTTAGATCTAGTTTTGCATTGTGATAGATTCGTGATGTGCCAGAGTTGTATATTAAATTCTTCTTCCCATGCACATGCCTCCTGCAGAGACAGCAGACTATAGAAGCTGACCCTTACTGAGACCATCTTGTCTATCTGACAAAGCTCCTTTTTAACTTCTTACTTATTGCTTATTTTCTGCAATGGGGAATTTTTTTTTAGCTCTGCTTGTGATAATTTCACAGGCCCCGAGTACCCTGACCTTAGAAGCCCCAAGGTCAGAAGTCAAATTGTGTTCTGAAACATCTGTAAGCGTTACATTAAAGAAGAACAAAAGTGAAGAGATATTCACCAGCATGACAAGAGAAACAAGCAAAATGGGAATGACATGTTGGTCATCTGTTAGCAGCCATCTCAAGCCAAGAGCTGCAAAGGGACAGAGGGATGGTAATAGAAGAAGCAACACAAATTCAAAACATTTCTTATATGTGAGCCCATAAATAATCACATTTTATATGCCTTCCTTACAGATTTTTATATTATTTTGAAAAGATTAAACTAAAATCAAAGATTACAACAAAAAATTGAAAATCAAATGGTTCATCTAAAATGCTATTCAAAATTTAAATAAAAGTTTGTAGTTCAGTTGCTTACTGATTAAGCATCATTTCCTGGTTATTAGACATGTAAACGTAAAACCAACTAGTCATATCAGCCAAATCTTTATGTCACTAATCCAATAATTAATATTTTTCTATCCACAATTCATAATATGAACAGCATGTAACATTTTGAAAAGGATAATTTTGTCAAGCACTGGAAGCCAAAGCAAACTTAGTCCTGCAGTTTTTATTGTTGGCTTTCAAAGTATTTATATACACTTTTATAAGTTTTAGTATATTAAATGATTTCATCATTGCACAAAAAATGCTGTTATTGGATGATGTAGGTATTGAATAACTAAAATTGTAAAATGAAACTTTTACTATGTCTTGCTAGTAGTTCCAGACATATACTTTAGTCAATTCCAGCAAACAAGTAAAGCAAAATCTTCTGTGTTCTCTCATTTCATTCATCTCATTTACTACGTAATCAAAGAATAATTGAAAAAAATGTTTTCACATAAATGTTTTAACTGGGTTATCTCTACATATATAAAAAAAGAACTGCATCTTGAACCAACATCCTAATAGAAATGAGTTTTAAAGCTGTATTTTAATTTCTATCTATATAACTGATATATTAGTAACTATGGCAATAATTTCTCTATATTAAAAGTGGATCTTAAATTAAAATTAAATTAAATAGCACATATTAAACTTATTAAAGCTGTTTAAATGAAACATCTTGATTATTTTAGAAAGCTGTGCTACTGTTAATGCAATATTTCTCTTATAATGTTTTATATAAAAATGATTGTGTATATCATATGTGGAAGAATTTATTTCATTTTTTGCACAGAAGCATAGAAAAAATCAAATTACACAACTAGTGCGATCAATGAAGCATTACAAAAGTGAAACAGAAAAGAGAACAGATATTTATACATTTTACATATAAGTTTTCATTTACTGAGCAGAGTGGATATGTTCTGGGTCTACTCAATGAAATGGTTCCATCTTCCTGGACCAAAGAGAGGCCTATTCTATTGTGGCACCGACCTCGCCTGTCAAAAAGCGGGGCTAGCTGAATCACAAATTGAAATTAAGATTGCTGGGACAAATATCAACAACCTCAGATATGAAGATGATACCATTCTAATGGCAGAAAGTGAAGAGGAACTAAAGAGGCTGAAGGAGGAGAGTGCAGAAGTTGGCTTGAAACTCAACATTAAGAAAATTAAGATCATGGCATCCGTCCCTCTCAATTCCTGGCAAATAGATGGGGAAGAAATGGAGATAGTGACATATTTTATTTTCCTGGGCTCCAAGATCAGTGCAGATGGGGACTACAGTCAAGAAATTAAAAGACGCTTGCTCCTGGGGAGGAAAGCTATGGCAAATTTAGACAGCATACTAAAAAGCAGAGACATCACCCTGCCAACAAAAGTGTGTATAGTCAAGGCTGTGGTTTTCCCAGTTGCAATGTATGACTGTGAAAGTTGGACCATAAGGAAGGCTGAGCGCCAAAGAATTGAGGCCTTTGAATTATGGTGCTGGAGAAGATTCCTGCAAGTCCCTTGGAGTGCAAGGCGATCAAACCGGTCAGTCCTAGAGGAGATAACTCTGACTGCTCTTTAGAAGGCCAGATCCTGAAGATAAAACTCAAATAGTTTAGCCACCTAATGAGAAGGAAGGACTCACTGGAGAAGAGCCTAATGCTGGGAACGATTGAGGGCAAAAGAAGAAGGGGACGACAGAGAATGAGGTGGCTGGATGGAATCACTAAAAAAGTCAGTGTGAGCTTAAATGGGCTCTGGGAGATAGTAAAGGAGAGGAAGGCGTGAAGTAACGTTGTCCATGGGGTTGTGATGGGTCGGACACGATTTCGTGACTAACAACAACAACCTGTCAAATATCCTCCCCCTGGAGATCCAGTTGGCCTAATCTTGTTGGGTTTCCAGAAGTCTGGAAAAACCTTGTTTTTCTCATAAACATAACTGCCGGGTTCTTAGTAGACCCCAATAGTGATAAATATGTTGATTGAGGATTATGCCTTTGGTATTTTGCATTCCACATATGCTTATTATTTTTTATTTGCATTTATGTTACTTTTATTGTTTTCATTTATGTTTTCATTTATTTGTATTTATGTTATTTTGTTGTGTTTTATTGTGAGCCACCCAGAGTTATTTGTATGTATGGTGACCACATACATTTCTTCAGTAAAACAAGACAAGTATTTTTAGAAATCAAGGCCACAGCAGAGTGTTAAGATTCACTTCTCCAGTTGATGCACTCCACTTTTCTAGTTAGCAAAGGAACAAAACTACTCTCTACATGGAAAAGAATCAGAGGCAAGCATATATACCGTAAAAAAAAAGTCTAATTATTGCAAATATAGGCTCAAAGCAATATATGGAATGACAAAATAATATAACTTACCAATTCCACAAATGCCAATCCACCATAACTATGAGCAACAACAAATACATTTTCAGCTAACGACTGGGAGATAAAGTGGTCCCATACATAAATTGCATGTTCTTCAGGAGAACCATTTTCCTAAAAAGAGAAGGTGGAAAATAACATTTAATTTGTTGTACATTTATTTATTTGTTTGTTTGTCAAATTTATATGGCTGCCCATTCCATACTAAGCGACTCTGGGAGGTGTATAATAAAACCAGCAATTAAAACATTCTATAAAATGAACGTAAATGTTTACAAGAAGGAAGATATTACCTACAAGGCAGCCAGCATTATGTAACAGCATGTAAAATTTAAAATGTAAGCATCTGAGAAAATTAAATAGAGTAGTTCTTTTTTCAGTGGAGGAGAACAAAAAAAACACTGATTATAATATAATATAGTATATATTAAATTCTAATCCCTGTTTTCAGGTATAAAAGCTTTTTAGGACCTGCAACAGGTTAGGATTACCCTTATTTTCTCAGAACAAAACAAAACAAAAACAAAATTACTGGATACTGATTCTCGATAGCCTTTTAGGATCCTAACTTTGGGATATCTTATTAATACAACATAGTAATAAATAAATTAAATTAAATTACAGTTGTTGGGATCAATTGATGGGGTACTAATGCTCTTCTTCCTCTTCTTTAATCTACATTTCAGTGTCCTACTAGAAAAAATAGCTTCCACATTGTGGGCTCTGGGTAGATTAAAGAGGGCTCTTTGGTAGAGATGGACAGGAATAAATTATTGGGAAATGTTGTTTGTCCTATGCTGAAGTCTGAGGTAGCTAGACACCCTATTAAAATCTATTTTTTGAACTATTGATTGTCCATACTTTTACTTTGTAAAGTTTTTAAATTATAAAAAAAATGTGTATTTTTAAAAAACGGTATACAGTGATGTATGATATGATTAGAGATACTATTATTTTGATGGCTTGTAGTATTGAAAATAGGGAAAGATTATCAATATTTATATTATCAATATTAATTACCATTTAGGATATCAATACTACAAGCATAAAATGCAACAAGCATAACCATTTAGCATATCAATATTACAAGCATAAAATGATTTGCCCATTCTTGATCTACATTAAAAGAAGACCACAATTCAAACTTTGAGGGTGACTATTCAGTCTTCTTTAAGGATTTTGTTCTACAGTGACTCTATTTAAAAATATTTGATTTAGTATGTTATGTTAATAGATAGTTCTCAGCAGTTGTACGAAAAATGGAAAAACCTATCTTTTTACTATGCTAAAATCAACATTTTCACCAGGTAATTACATTCTTCCTTATTTTTATTCTACTACACTTTAAACCAGTGTTTCTTAAAAAAATTCTCTCAGAAGCCCTTCTCACTTTTAAAAATTATGAAGAATGCAAGAGAGTGTTTGATTGTATAGATTACACTTATCAGTATTTACCATATTAACAACCAAAATTGACACTTTGTAGAATATTCTTGCATTAACTTATGTAAAAATACTACATTTACAGCAAGTTGAAAAAAACAATAATGAGAGGAGTGATGTTGCTTCCAAAGTATGCAAATGACTTCAATAACTGGGAAATAATTTTGATTTTATAGATCTCATCTAGGAGATTCCCTAGATGTTCTTGGACCACTCTCAAGAAACATTGATCTCAGAGATCATATTCAGTTCTAATAGATAATACAAACTGTTGCTGCAATGCATCATAAAAAAGACTGAACGCAAAAAATAAGAAAATCCCTGTGCTACAATACATACACAGCGAAAAAATTACCTCTCATCGAACAACCAAGCAAATGCTTCATTCTCATAGCTCTTCGCATATACAATAATAAACGGAGAAATATACAATTAAATAAGCCAAAGTAGCCAATCAGAGTGATAAGAGGGAACTCTGTACTGTTCAAAATAGCTACTGACTATGTAGACAGCAATAGCTGTCACATTGTAGCTACACAATGCTTGTATCACAATTGTGTCACAATGAAAATAAACCTCTCTCCCCACCTTCCTGAGGTGCCTCAATTTCAATCTTTTTTAAAACCATCTTTCAGAATAGTTTTGTCCTTTATAACAAAAAAGGGGGGACACTCCCCCCCCAACATAGATTTGTACCATTCTTCCCAATCTTATGATTCACATGCCTATGGTAAACCATGGGCTCTAAAAGCTGTACTGGGAATAGAGGCTGCTTCAGAATAATTGTATGTAATGCTCTTGATTATTTTCATGTGCCAGAAGTCAAGGGAATTACCAAGTGTACAAGCAGGTAACGTCTCAAAAATCATCTTGGTCCATTAATTTCTTGCCTATATCATGCCCTTGCCATATGATATAGTCTCCTTCAGTCACAAAAGTTCACTTGATGATTTTGAGACAGTTATTACTGTTCAAGCTATCTCACAGGGATTTGTGGGGGGAAACTGGAGAAGGAGATGCTATATACATCAACATGAACCCCTGATCGAACACCAGGATATTTTATAAATATAACACATACCAAAGTAAAAAACTGTCCCACCTACAGTATCTAACTTCATGAAGTGTTAGATATTTGGCAGCTTGCCCAAAGTCCAATGGGAAAGGTTATTATCCCAGAGTTATGCAAATATTTTAATTTTAAAGCAATTGGTTTTCTTTCCAGGCTGGCTTTATTTCAGTTTTCAGATACCCGCAAGACATTTTCTTTATACAGAGGAACATTTGCATTTACATCTATTAAAAAATAATGTCATTTGAAGCATTTCTTATACATTTATTCATAAATATTAAACAATTAAGGGGACAGTGCATATCCTTGTCTTACTATGTGTTCAATGTTGGATAATTCACTAAGAATTCAGCTTATTCTCACATAAGTATTATACAGCTTAATAAACAAGGTGAAAAACATCAAATCTGTTAAATACCATCTTACGTACTTTGGCAAACTTGGTTTACAAAACTAGTTCCTTCCAGTTGAGGCAAAGAAACTACAAGACATACTCACAAGCTTTAAAGGAAAAATGAAGACAATCAGATATTTTTTAATGGAAAATTTGAGAAGCAGATTTCTAGAAGCAGATTTCTAATTTCATCAAAATCCTTTGCAGTAAAGCTGAGTAGCAATATATTTCACTTTCATTATGACTTGGTGACAAAAAGGACTAACTGCTGGTAATGGTTAAAAATAAGTTAGCAACAATAGTTGATTTCTAAATAAAGTGTTTAATAAATATAAATACACTCAACATGAACTATTTCAACTCCTTCCCTCAGGACTTTGCTATGAGACATTGCATGCTAGAACAACTAGACACATGCCATCACTCTGCTGAACACCTAATTCCCAAGCACTGTTTTATGACTAAGGATTTTTACCCATGCAGTAGGCTGTATTACTATTATCATTCTCATCTTTCCTATTATCTTAGCATTCCTTCTTATTTTTGGTATCTTACAATGATCTATGTTAGTTGTATGTGCACTGAGAGTTTATGCACTGGAGACAAATTACTTGTGTGTCCAATCACACTTGGCCAATAAAGAATATTCTATTCTACTCTACTCTATTCTATTCTATTCTATCCTATCCTATCCTATCCTATCCTATCCTTCCTTTCCCATTATCTAACCAACTGCTTTTAACATAAAATTCATGCACAATCTGACAAATTAAGCCACTTTTCAAAAATGAGATATTTTATTAATAGAATTCAATATACTATTTAACACAATGAAAAATTAAAAAGTGCTGTTCTTAATTTTGATTTTTTTTAGTTCTTACATTACTGAAAAGAATCATATATCTTATTATAAGTCAGTAATTATTAAAACATTTGTCATTCCACTGAGCTGGAAATTAAATGAAAGATTACTTTGAAGATAAAATAATTTTGTAGTAAGAAATATGAGATTTTTTTTATCCATAACACAAATTTATAAACTGAAAATTATAGTATTCCAATAGTTTCTTCTTTACATATAACTTATAGAAAGCACACATACTTAATATGATAAGCCCCTAAGCTCTTTAAAAAAAACATAAAATAAAATATTCATAACCCATACTCTGTGCATTACCCTGTTTCCCTGAAAATAAGACGTTCCCGGATAATCAGTCCAATTGGACTTTTGAGTGCATGCACTCAAATAAGCCCTTCCCCGAAAATAAGGCCCCCTGAAAATATTGCAACACAGCAGCAGCCAAGAGGTGACCACACTCGCTGCCTCCTGCACCTCAAAAATAATAAGACCTCCCCGAAAATAAGGCCAAACGCTTTTTTCAGGGTCAAAAGAAAAGACCATGTCTTATTTTCGGGAAAACATGGTAGTAAATATTGTGAATTAACAAAATAGGTTCTAATAATCTGTTTGAAATAACAAAGTTTATATAGAAATGATCTGTTTAATTGATAAAAAGAAGAAATTATCTAATGATCACTGTTGAATTCAAAGTTCATAGGTATAACTGAAGGGAGTGAAATTCCCCTTCTAATCAAACATTTCTTGCTAGTTCAACTTCTTTTTAACCCAATCCAGAAGCAGTGTAAAATGTTTGTAATAGTTTTGTCTTTATCTGACGTGCCTGGATACTGATTAAATGTATTTCTATTTATCAATATTGCAGCAAGAAAAAAGAAATAAACTGAAGTTACAAAATGAAATGACTTTCTCTTCAACAGATTTTTAACAAGTCTATTGTCTCCTCTCCCTCTTAACTATTCCAAAAATCCTTTCAACCCCTTATTTTTTTAATCAAGCTCTTCCTTTCTTGCTTCTTCAAAATCCAATTTTTGTTTGCACAGACTGTCACTGGGAAGACCACGCCTTGCACAATTCTGACTTTCGCAAGTATAGAGACATCATGTCATTTTCTTATCTTTTCCAAGCCCTTCATGTTGGTCTAGCAAGTGCCAGTCTGTTGTGCATTTCTTGACTGCTAGTTCATTTACTGTTGATGATTGATTCTAAAAGACAGAAACTATCTACCATTTTGATATCTTCATTATCACTCTCTCTCTCAGCCCAACCCATTTAACAGGTTGTAGTTCTGGGGAAAATATGAGGAAGAAGGAATATTATCTATATTTGTCACCTTGAGTTATTTATAAAAATAATAGTCAGGATAAAAATAAATATATTTATTATCAATTCTAAGACTAGTTCTTATATCTATTGTCATTAATTTTGTCATTCTTAAGATTTTGTTTTAGTCCCATTTTTTTCACTGTGCTCTACTTTTATTTTAGCGCTTGTATACCCTTTGCGGTTTTGGCTATCAGGAGACTTTCATCATATATTCACATATAGGCTGTATAAATAAGGGACATATAGAGTTGTTGCACTACTTTGTCAATTTGCAGTTAGTTTCTTCCATTGTGTTCTGTCCAAACTGTGGCTTCCTGATATGTATATAACAGTGGTGGGTTCCTGCCGGATCGCACCGGATTGCGCGCTCCCTTTCGGCGCTAAACCCGGAAGTACGGTCTTGCCCCGCCCCTGGCGATGCGACGACGCTTGCCTGCGCTCCACCAGCTCGGCTGGGAACGGAGACGTTTCTCTGCTCAGCAATGTCTTCAGTGGAGTGGTGGCAGCCTGGCAGGCTGAGCCTGTGTCCCATTCAGGCGCTCCGCTCCGCTGAGGAAACATCTCCGTTCCCAGCCGAGCTGGTGGAGCGCAGGCAAGCGTCATCGCATCGCCAGGGGCGGGGCAAGACCGTACTTCCGGGTTTAGCGCCGAAAGGGAGCGCGCAATCCGGTGCGATCCGGCAGGAACCCACCACTGGTATATAAGTTTCTCACGACAACAATGACACGTTATGATATTCCCATTTCCTGTGGATATTCCATAGCTTGATATGATCAATAAAAGGTAAAGGTTCCCCTCACACATATGTGCTAGTCGTTCCTGACTCTAGGGCGTGATGCTCATCTCTGTTTCAAAGCTGAAGAGCCAGAGCTGTCCGAAGACGTCTCTGTAGTCATGTGGCTGGCATGACTAAATGCTGAAGGTGCACAGAACGCTGTTATCTTCCCACCAAAGGTGGTTCCTATTTTTCTACTTGCATTTTTACATGTTTCCGAACTGCTAGGTTGGCAGAAGCTGGGGCAAGTAATGGGAGCTCACTCCATTATGTGGTGCTAGGCATTCGAACCGCCAAACTGCCAAACTTTCTGATCGACAAGATCAGCGTCTTAGCCACTGAGCCACCATGTTCCTTAATATGATCAATAGAAAGGACTTTTTATAATCAAGGAAGCACATACGGTATTTTTATTTTTTGTTTTCTTTGGTATTTTCAATTATCCAATTGTTATTCCTTTAAAATAGTCCAGAAAAGAAGCACAACCAGGAGTACTAGCTCTATCTTAATTGTTAGGATATATTAAAATAATTTTGCAAAACTATAAATATTGATCCTTTTCTTTCCTTTTACTCTCCAGAAATCTTGGGAGGGTTCCTTCTGAAACATTTCCTATGCCATCTCCCATTTTGTGGGCCGAGATATCTTTGACATGTCAGTTGTTTACTCAGCATCTCTCCTATCCTGAAGGTCATTTTCACATATCATTTCACCAGTGTTTATCAGCAATAATACTTTGGGTTTTTTGGCAGTTTCTAAAACTAGCTTGAACATGTGGCATTTATTTTTTCCATACTGGACACTAATTTGCATTAGATTATCCTACGCATTATTTTGCTAGCATGTGAAAATATGAATATTATATGATACTTTGCATAGACTCTTTTTGGAAGGTAGATTAAGCCCTTCCAATCTGTTGGCCACTGTGTTTGACCATATTTTCCAGATCTGCTGACACAGCTTGGTTAGACTTTTACTGCTTCTTCTTGTGGGTTCCTTGCCATATTTTAGTGGACATTCAATCAGTTTCTGTAGCTTCTGATGTAGTAAGATCAGAGCGCTGATCTAAATTCATTTGAAAAGTGATACATTTTAAAAATAATTAAAATGATAGAAGTTCCATGCTTTGTTTCAAGTATAAAATCTCTTAACTGCATCATGTGCTAAGGAAAGGATCCGAATATAATGTATTCTGAAATGAAGCAAAAGTATTAGAATGAAAGCTGATGTGCTCATTCAAAGCACTATTTAGTATCTTAATTAGGAAGCCCAGGTAGATGCCAAAACATAACCTAAAAAATGAGGAAGATGTAAAATAGTTTGTAATGCAAGACATAATATATATTAGCCTTCAGGAAGCTTCATTATTTTGGGGACTAAATGGAAAAAATATCTTGGATCACAAACATCAAACTAACCTGTTTCATAGTATAGATTGAGAATTTCAAGATATTGTCCTAAGAAGAGGAAAAGTCAACATTTATTTGTACAATAAAGACTCGTGAAACTGATTAGATTGACTTTTAAAATGAGAGAATTGTTCATTCATGTTCTGAGGGTAAGATCTGAGGAACAACAACTTTTCTATACCTGATGCACTGAGCTGTTAAGAGTTTTCTTCCACAGTTAATTCCAATGCAGTATGGATGATTGTTTTTATTTAGAACAATGTGAAATATACATAGAATTGAAGAATTATATTAAGGTTAAAACAAATTTTAGTAGGGGAAAAAAAATCAGATGGACCTTAGATGAATGAACTAAAATTCTTTGTGTAACAAATAAGTATGCTAGAGATGTTTTTAGGAAGCCTGTTTGGAATGTAATAAATTAAGCAGTTAACTTACTCTGTTTTTTTAAACAAATACAGTATCCTTTGACAGTAAGCTATTACTGCCAAAGCCATCAGTGTCCATAGATAAGCAGTTTGCATATGGTATATACTCTCTTTTCTGGAGCTTTCAAAATGCAGGTTAAAATCATGAATGGAATATTGCCATCATTAATTCTTAAATACCAAGCTGAAGGCAAGCAGAAACTAAAGCCTTATCAACTACACCAGATACTAATACCTAGACACTGCAAGGTCTGCAGTTATGATGGACTACCTGAGCTGATAACACATGGAATTATCTAAACAACATTTGCATATTTGTGTAATTATTTCCTAAGGTTAATTAGCTCCAGCAAAGCAGTTTGCCCTTTGAGACTGCTTACCGTGACAGGTTCACATATTTCCTGTTTTGATGCCAAATTATACAGAGAAGGTTTTTTTCTTTGCTCAGCTAACCTGTTGCTAGCAAGTTACAAACCCTGTACTGTTTGAAAGTTTAGACTTTCATACTACAAATCTGAACAGGTAGTCTATACTTGGAACTTTGGTCGTGTCATGTGAAGTGACTTACTTGAAAAGTCAATCATGCTGGGAGAGATCAGTGGAAAAAGGATAAGGGACTGCGCTAGTACTCACTGGCTGGATACTATAAACTGGGATGAGCATAGCGGATCTGAAAGAGGTAGTGAGAGACAAAGGGGCATTGAGTGCTGATTCATAGAGTGGCTGAAGGTTGGACACGACTCAATGGTTGACGATGATGACAAGTCATAATGACATTAAAATTCATATCAATATATGCAGTTCTGCTTATAGCAGAGAAAAAGAAAAAACTTGAGAAATTATATAATTCTTTAGTCATATAAGTTTTGCCACTCCTTATTCAAAACTAAACTATTCCTTATGTTTAGTGTACAATATTTTAGGATGAAAAACTGGCAGTACTGCATTTTGGTAATGTTTGAAAAATTACTTGGAAGTAAAGAAGAAAAGTAGGTGGATTAACATGTTGAAAAGTTTTTTTTAAAGAATGAATTGTAATAAATAAATATAAATAATACATTAACAAAGAGTCTTGATGGTTTTGATGTTCCTAAATTTCTACTGAACATCAGTAGACATGACTCTTTATAGTCATCATTGATGAATTTGGGAAATATACATTACTGCATATTCATCTATATGATGCATATTGAAAGTATTGTCATGCATATGAATGAATTGAAGGAAATAGCATTATCAATATGGACATTCTACATAGTTTAGGATGCTGATATTTGGCTCTAAAACTCAAGACATTTAAATCTAGAAAAGTTTGAAATGGATATATTTGCATCTACAGTTGAGGACTCAAAGTATACTACAGGTAGTCCTCGACGTATGACCACAATTGAGTCCAAAATATCTGTTGTTAAGTGAGACATTTGTTAAGTGAGTTTTGCCCTATTTTATGACCTTTCTTGCCACAGTTGTTAAGTGAATCAACTGCAGTTAATAAGTTAGTAATCCAGTTGTTAAGTGAATCTGGCTTTCCCATTGACTTTGCTTGTCAAAAGGTTGCAAAAGGTAATCACATGACCTTGGGACACAGCAATGGTCATAAGTATGAACCAGTTGCCAAGCATCTGAATTTTGATCACATGATCATGGGGATGCTGCAAATGTTGTGAAAAATGGTCATAAGTCACGTTGTTCCATGCCGGTGTAACTTTGAACAGTCACTAAATGAACTGGTAAGTCAAGGATTAACTGCATTTGGACAGTGATATTTGGAACACTTACATTTAATAAATTACATTGGGCTACCGGAATTTCTGCAGAAAGTTCACTTCATAGACCATATAATTCTATTCCACCATATCAACACAATAAATTTCTTGTTGGCCTTGTGGAAACTGTTTTCCTTTTTGATTTGGTCATAAAGGAATTTCAGTTTAAGAACACGCATCTTTGCCTATAGAAATTTCACCTAGTAATAGCTAGAACTTTCATATATTAACAGCCGCATTTGATCATTCATAATCATGCCTAACATATGTATTTAATACCTAACCATTGTATGAATGAAGAACTAAATTCATTATTTAAATCTTTGCAGTCAACATCCAACTACACTGAACATTTAACTAAGTTTATTTTACTCATGTAATTTACTGTTATAATAATTGTTGTATTACATTTATTGAAAATCTTAAACTATGAATTGTCCCTTAAATTTAGACATGTGATGAATGTGTTAATCATCATTACTCTAGTCTGCTTTCATTGTAATTAAGTTATTGATTAAGCTGATGTTTTTCATTCTTATTTGACACAGAATCAGAATAGAATAAACATAATAGAGGGTTACAATGCCAGTTCAGATAGGGCATACTGGCACAATTGTGGAGAAAGCCTGGGAAGTTGGAACAAGTATAGGCTAGTACAGAAGGCAATGCAGAACAAAAGGAACACAAGAATGGCGTGATAAGTAGGTGGTAGAGATAAGTAAAATCCAGGTTTAGATATATAAATAAAGGCACCCACCACAAGAGATGAACTAGTAAGAGATGTTAAGTAAAAGGCTTGGAGTAGAAATAAATAGTTGATAGATCTAATTGTAACTTTCAATTCAAAAACTCATCTGATTACACACTAAAAGAATTGTCAGTGAAGTTCAGCAAATGATATCTACAGCAAAATATATTCCAGGCTAAGAAAGAAAAAATATATATTTAACACCAGTTTACACTCAGATATGGGATCAGATGAAGGGAACATGATAATTAAAAGAAATAAAAAGAGATTGCTGGGGCATGTTTGTTTTACAGTTAGATAAATGTGATGTCCCGGTGTTTGGAAGCCGTCAGGGTCTGGATGGGGGACAACAGACTCAAACTCAACCCCTCCAAGACTGAGTGGCTGTGGCTACCGGCACCTCAGTTCAGCCAGCTGACTCCATCGCTGGCCATAGGGGGCGAACAATTGCCCCCTGTGGAACGGGCGCGCAATTTGGGCGTCCTCCTAGATGCCAGGCTGTCAATGGACGACCATGTGGCAGCCGTGGCAAGGGGGGCGTTCCACCAGGTTCGCCTGGTGCGCCAATTGCGCCCCCTTCTGGACCGGGATGCCCTACGCACGGTCACTCATGCACTGGTGACGTCTCGCCTGGACTACTGCAATGCTCTCTACATGGGGCTTCCCTTGGGACCCGCCCGAAGACTGCAGCTAGTCCAGAACGCAGCCGCGCGGGCTGTCATGGGGAGTACTAGGTACTCCCACGTAACACCACTCCTGCGCGAGCTGCACTGGCTGCCTGTGGTCTTTCGGGTGCGTTTCAAGGTTTTGATCACCATCTTTAAAGCGCTCCATGGCACAGGGCCTAGCTACCTGCGGGATCGCATCTCTCCACACACATCCCTGCGGCCAATCCGCTCTCACAGAGAGGGACTTCTCCTGGTGCCGTCCACTAGGCAATGCCAACGGGCGGCGCCAAGGAGTAGGGCCTTCTCTGTGATGGGCCCAACCCTCTGGAATGACCTCCCCCCCGACATTAGAACCACCACCGACTTCCGCTCCTTCCGACAAAAATTGAAGACACACCTGTTCCGATTGGCTGGCCTGGCATAATCATAACTGCTACCTCCTGGCAAACATATTTTTAATCTGGTATTTTAGGGGAATTGTTTTTTAAATTTAATTTTATAGGATATTTGTTGGGGTTTTAAATTATTTACTTAGCTGTACAGTTCTTTATACCTTTTTATCCTCCTTCGTATTTACGTATCTATTTATCTATTTAATAATTTTAATTGTTTATATGTTGTATTTCTGATATGGACTGTACACCGCCCCGAGTCCCTTTCGGGAGAGGGGGCGGTCTATAAGCGCTCAGTAAATAAAATAAAATAAATAAATAAATAAATGCAAAAGGTATCAAAGTCAATACATACGACAAGGTAAAAAGAAAAATCAATCAAGAATTTAAAGAAAAATACTCTTTGCTCCATCTCTAAACTCTTACAACAATGAAAAGATATGATAAACTCCTGCCTCTGAACTGACTGACAACCCTGACCTGGCTCTCAGAATTCTAGATTAGATATGGAGCGTTCTTCTGTGCACTCCTTAAAAAAAAAAAACTCGTCAAGCACGCTTCTGTTTTATTTTGCTTATGTTATTTACCTCTTCAGCCTCAAAGTGAAATTGCTAATCTCCATACCAATCATGTGTGGTGATTGATATCTGAAGCAGGTCATTTATATCTGTTCCTCAAAGTTACAGTGGTTGCAGCCCGATCATATTTACAACCACAAAGTGCACTTTATATCAGAATATTTATATCAGAATAGAACTGGAAGGGATCTTGGAAGTCTTCCAGTCCAGCCCCTGCTCAAGCAGAAGATTCTATACCATTTCAGACAAATTACTTTCCAGTCTATATTTGAAAACCTCCAGTGATGAAGTACCCACAACTTCTCTGCCTATCTCTCTTCCATTTCTGGCCTTTTGGTGACCCTGCAGTCTACTGACTCACCCTCTGCTGTGCAAGTTACCCTGTGCACTGCCAACCCCACTATACTGCATGCTACAATTTCTGCCATCCTTTACTGTCTTCTAATTCCCGCTGATGTGGCATGCCTAGCCTAGTCCTTCATAAGGCAGTTGCTGGCCACATATAGTCCTCCTGAAGGGCATACCTTGTCAGCAGCAGAAGGAAGAAGACAATAAAAGTAAGTTGTGGGTGTAAGGGGCAGAAGAACAAGAGGCAGTGGTGGTGCAGAATGACATAGATGGCATGGGTATTTTTTCTTGAGTCAATACAATACAATACAATAGTAGAGTTGGAAGGGACCTTGGAGGTCTTCTAGTCCAACCCCCTGCCTAGGCAGGAAACCCTATACCATTTCAGACAGATGGCTATCCTACATCTTCTTAAAGACTTCCAGTGTTGAGGCATTCACAACTTCTGTAGGCAAGCTGTTCCACTGATCAATTGTTCTAACTGTCAGGAAATTTCTCCTCAGTTCTAAGTTGCTTCTCTCCTTGATTAGTTTCCACCCATTGCTTCTTGTTCTACCCTCAGGTGCCTTGGAGAATAGTTTGACTCCCTCTTCTTTGTGGCAACCCCTGAGATATTGGAACAATGCTATCATGTCTCCCCTAGTCCTTCTTTCTCTTAAGCTAGACATACCCAGTTCCTGCAACCGTTCTTCATATGTTTTAGTCTCCAGTCCCCTAATCATCTTTATTGCTCTTCTCTGCACTCTTTCTAGAGTCTCCACATCTTTTTTACATCGTGGCGACCAGAACTGAATGCAGTATTCCAAGTGTGGCCTTACCAAGGCATTATAAAGTGGTATTAACACTTCACGTGATCTTGATTCTATCCCTCTATGCAGCCTAGAACTTTGTTGGCTTTTTTGGCAGCTGCTGCACACTGCTGGCTCATATTTAAATGGTTGTCCACTAGGATTCCAAGATCCCTTTCACAGTTACTACTACTGAGCAAAGTATCATCTATACTGTACCTGTGCATTCCGTTTTTGTTGCCTAAATGTAGAACCTTACTCTTTTCACCATTGAATTTCATTTTATTAGATAGTGCCCAATGTTTACGTTTGTCAAGATCCTTCTGTATCTTAAGCCTATCTTCTGGAGTGTTGGCTATTCCTGCCAGCTTGGTGTCATCTGCAAATTTGATGAGTTCCCCATTTATTCCCTCATCCAAATCATTGATGATGATGTTGAAGAGTACTGGGCCTAAAACAGAGCCTTGGGGTACTCCACTGCATACTTCCCTCCATGTAGATGCAATTCCATTGAGGCCTACACGTTGAGTGCGGTTGGTCAGCCAGTTACGAATCCATCTGGTGGTGATGCTGTCTAACCCACATTCTTCTACTTTATCTAGTAGTAGGTTATGGTCTACCTTATCAAAAGCCTTACTGAAGTCCAAGTAAACTATCGACGGCATTCCTCTGGTCCACTAATTTTGTCACATTATCAAAGAATGCAATAAAATTATTCTGGCATGATCTGGTTTTGACAAATCCATGTTGGCTTTTGGCTACTACTTTGTTTGCATCTAGGTGTTCGCTTCTAGGTGTTCCAAATTTGTTGCTTGATTATTTTTTCCAGAATCTTTCCTGGTATTGAGATCCGGCTAATAGGTCTGTAGTTTCCTGGATCTATTTTTTCCCTTTTTTGAAGATGGGAACCACATCAGCTCTTTTCCAGTCCTCTGGTAGTTCCCCGGTGTTCCAGGATCTCTGAAAGATATAATTCAGTGGTTCGGAGATCTCGTCTGCTAGTTCCTTCAGAACCCTGGGGTGTAATCCATCCGGTCCTGGTGATTTGAACTCGTCTAGGGTAGACAGTGCTCACCATTTTCTTCCCTATTTCAATTTGTGTTCCTAATCTGATTTTTGTGGTGCTGCTTTTGATAGGTGACTGTTTTATTCCTTTGTGTAAAGACAGATGCAAAACATGAGTTAAATAGTTCTGCTTTCTCCCTGTTGCTTGTCACCTTCTTGCCACTTTCTCCTAGCAATGTACCAATTGTTTCCTTAACTTTTTTCTTGTTTTTAACATGTTGGAAGAAGCTTTTTTTGTTAATTTTTACTTTTGTGGCAAGCCTTTCTTCATTGTGAGCCTTAGCTTTCCCCACTTCATCTTTAGAGGCTCAGGCTATTTGCTGATATTCTGCCTTAGTTATGTCCCCCTCCTTCCACTTTTTATACTTACTTTTTTTGTCTTTCAGTTTGTCAGAGAGTTCTTTATGCAGCCATGCTGGTTTCTTTTGGGAGCTGTTATTTTTCTTCTTCATTGGTGTTGTGCTAGACTGGGTTTTTGTAATCTCATTTTTCAAAATTTCCCAAGATTCTTGAGTTGTTTTCCCCTTGAGGATTCTCATCCATGGAATTTTTCCCAAGCTCTCTCTAAGTTTATTGAAATTAGCTTTCTTAAAGTCCAAGACTCTAGTTTGACTTTGTTCTACTACTTGTGTTTGCATAATGTTGAATTCCAATATTGCATGGCCACTTGCCCCCAGGGTTCCTATGGCTTCAACACCTTCTATCATTTCCTCTCTTTTAGTGAGAATTAAATCCAATATGGCTGATCCCCTTGTTCCCTTCTCTACTTTTTGGAAAACAAAGTTGTCTGCTAGGTTTGTTAGGAACCTGTTGGATCTTCCACTTGGTGCAGAGTTTGTTTCCCAGTTGATGTCAGGGTAGTTAAAATCTCCCATTACTATTGTGGTGTGCTTCCTACATACCTTAGTTAGCTGACTAGCAAAAAGTTCATCTACTTCCTCTGCTTGGTTGGGTGGCCTGTACTATAGACCTATGGCAATGTCATTTCCCCCACAACCTTTAATATTGACCCAAATGCATTCAAGATAGTTTTCATCATTGTTGTGCTCTATTTCTGTAGAGACGTAGTTATTTCTTATATATAATGCAACTCCACCTCCTCTTTTATTTGGTCTATTTCTTTTAAATAATTTAAATCCTTCTAGCTGTATGTTCCATTTGTCGGTTTAATCCCACCAAGTTTCTGTAATGGCAATAATATCGTATCTGCCCTCTTTTACTTGAATTTCTAATTCGCCCTGTTTATTCCTCATACTCTGTCCATTGGTGTATAGACATTTGAGTCCATTTTGATTGACCTTGTGTTTACTGTCTACATAACCTGTGTTATGCCTGACTGCCCCTATTTTCTTGCCACTTGTGTGATTCATGCACATGGTATGGCAATCACTATTAAATGCTTGGTTTTGCTTGACAGCAGGAGTGATAATCTTACCCCCACACACATCTATGTTACATGCACTTATAACCCTATGAATTTTAGTTTGCTGGGGACAGAAATGTTCTGAATCTATTAATTCTCTTTCCCCGCTCTTCAGTTTAAATGTTTATCAAGAAAATCTGTAAATTTAATGCCAAGTAACTCAGTCCCTTTCTTGGATGGGTGCAACCCATCTCTTTTGTACAGTTTTTCATTGGACCAGCTACAGGCATCATGACTAATAAAACCAAAGCCTTCCCTTTTACACCACTCCTTTAGCCACACATTAAACTCTGCTACCTGCAATATTGAAGTTTGGGTCCATTACATGAGATAATCTAGGACCATGATAGTGAACCTATGGCACACGTGCCAGGGGTGGCACGCAGGGTCCTCTCTATGGTCACGCGCGCCATTGCCAGCTGCTCTTCTGGCTTCTGCTGGTCTTTGCACACCGTCCAGCTGATCTTTGGTTCCCGGTGCTCTGGCATGTGCACGTGCTCCACTTTGGGCACTTGGTGCCAAAAAGGTTCACCATCACTGGTCTAGTATAATTCTTTTTGCTCCTTATTACAGGTACATTGACTAGCCTTTATGAATGATTTGGTATTAGGCTTTATTAAACTAAATATAATGAATCATTTATAATATTAATAGTGTATTATATAATATACTAGTTTTCTTAAACAGATCCTTTATTAAATTATTAAAGTAACATTAAACACATTCTACATAATTATACAAGGAAACAAAACAATACATAACAAATATCACCAACAAAGAAAAAAAATCATTATTCGAGCGGCTGCTGATAAGTTTTTAAAATGTACATTATTAAATAGTTATTGTTCTGTGGATAAATGTTAATGAAATTTACAACTACTCAGAAATGTGTTTGCCTTTTAACTAGGCAACAATTTTTAGACTATTTTTCTTAATCGTACTATAGAATTCTATGCAGTTGTTCAGGTAGTATGCTCCAGATGGGATCGGCTGATGTAACAGAAGGAAAAACAAAAATAAATATCAACAAAAAAGTTGCACAATCATAATCATTGTTAGCTGTTAGGATACATTATGGTTTGTGCATTCATTTAAATCAGCAATACGTAAATTCTGCATTCCTCTGAGAACAGATATGAGAAAAAATGATTGGGAGATAAATAAGCAGACCCGAAGTGATGAATATAGAAATTAAAACTTTATAATTCTTTATAAAAATTAATTTACTTCACACTAATTTTCAGAAGTGTATAATTTTCTGAAATTATACTTATAATTTCTGAAATTATACTTATAATAATTACAAATAATTTTCGATTCCTAGAGATCACACAGATTTTTTCCATAAAGAATGTTTAGATAACATTATATTTTCCCTGATAATTCAGCAATAATATATATATATATATTTAGACATATTGTTTAATATATTTCTATCCAAATTAGAAATTATACTATTAAAGTAGGAAGGGATAAAATTTATTAATTTGTTCTACTAAATTTTTTGTTCTGCTCAGCAAATGATGCCACAATAATCTTTTTTTTGTTTGCTTGCTACACAAAAATAACACATATACATACACATGCATTGTTAGGCAGATTAAAACAAAGTTTCCAAAATTACAATTTATGAATGAATGAGACAGATTCCTTCTGATACCTTAAGATCACATGCAGCCCTGTGGAGAATATTTTAAACTTGGAGTACCCACTATTCAGAACACTTGGTCTTCAATCAAATCCTGCTTAAGCTTCAGTTGGCTTGAGTACTCACAAAATGCCTTCCCAAATTACATAAATTTGTGTGCTGATTAACATGACAGCAGGTTGATCACAAGCCAAATAGGTTTATTAACTATTTAACAAATTATATCCCACATTCTTGACAGTTCAAGGCACTTAACAGTAATCCTAAATTCAACATCATAATTATACTAAGAGATAATAATCCATTCGTAAAAGCTAAAAACATCCAATAAAATTTTTAACGGGGGAAAAATAGTAACATAAGACTTCTAACATGGGATGGCAACATTCTGATTTATAATATTGGTTCTGTGCAAGTTTAAGAAGCTATCTACTAATCCTTTGATTTTTTAAAAAATTGCTTAATAAGAAGTAACTTCCTTTGTCATTGTTTAAATTACTACTCTGTATTGGGGGGGAAAAAGCATCCATATTTCATAAAATGGAGAAAGAAATCTTCCTTTTCTTCAAGGACAGTTTCTTAGACTTAAGCAGAAGAATGGCCTAAATCTAAAGTTATTATCTTTTAGAAATTTATAAGAAAAAATAGTCAAACAGAAATGAAGTAATATAAAGTTGCTTATTTTTATTATTTAAAAAATCTCAGTTGTGATACAATCTTTTATAATGAATAAATGAACACAGATTAAAAACTGTTATGGAGGACTGATTCTCTAGATCAGAAAATGGAAACTTTAAACATGTTGGTGATTGATTTGCATGAAAATAGAATCACCCACTTTGAAACTTTAGTATAAATGTACCATAGATGTTGGTAGAGTGTACAGTAGATAATGAAGTGACCTACTTATTTCTGCTTCACAGAAATAATTTACTCTTTCTAAACATTACTCACAGTGCTGAGCAAGATCAGTCCTCCTGGAGAAAACATAAGTCAGTGAAGGCAGAAAACAAGTTGGAATTTGAAACTGTATATGAAGCTTTCATTCCATTTAGAAGAGAAACCAAGTCTTATCATGATTACATATTTAAGATCTACAAATGAGATCATACAGCATTCTGCACTTATCTTGGAAGTAGTTTTTTTTAGATAAAATGTGAAGGAGATAATGATTTTTTCATTTTGGACTGTAATGATTTCTTTGGATTTACAAAGGGTCTTTTATATGAATACAGTTCAATTTTTTGGAGCATGTTTTGGCTAAATATGGATTTCTAAAAATTAGTTCCCATAAACAAACTACTCTAACCAGTGGCGTAGCGTGGGGGGTGCAGGGGGGCCCGGCCGCACCGGGCGCAACATCTGGGGGGGCGCGCTCGCACTCGCAGCTCTCTGCCCCTGCCTGGCTCACTCACTCTCTCTCACTGTGGAGGGGGGGGTGCCACTGGCGTCACGGCGGCTCACTGAAGAATTGAAACCCTGCGGCCCTGGAATCCTGCGCCTGCGCATCATGGCTCGGAAGTTAAAACGACCGCGGCTGCAGGGCTCCAAAGGGAAGAGCCAAGTCGCCCGGCCACTTGCCTGGGAGATCGGGCGCTGGAAAGTGTGGTGAGCAGCCCCTCCCTTTTGTAACCCGAGGGAGGGGCACTCTGGTGATGAAGAAGATGCCGATGAGGATGATGGGATCTGTCACCTAACATCATGTTTGAGGAGCGCCTTGTGGGAGAAGGTTGGTCTTTAAGGGGGAATGGAGGAACTGCCTCCCCTGACCCCAGATGGCATTGGTTGGGGCTAATGGGAAAGAAACGTCGGCGGTGTGTCTCTCTCAATGTGCCTCCCGTGAGAGGAGACATAACTGCAGTTTTGATCTGGAGCAATCATCCCCCCAAGACCTTCTCAGGGATCAAGAATCAAATCAATCAATCAATCAAAATTATTTGCCAACATAGGTTGAAAAATAATACATTAAAACCTACCAAATAATGGTAAGAAGCTGTAGTGCAAGTAAATATTTAAAATTGTTAATATAAATGTTATAACCCATAGAATCAAAGCTCTTTTGGAGTCCTCCATAGATAGGTAGGTAGGTAGGTAGGTAGGTAGGTAGGTAGGTAGGTAGGTAGGTAGGTAGATAGATAGATAGATAGATAGATAGATAGATAGATAGATAGATAGATAGATATGGACAAATGGTAGTCTTAAGAGCCTAGGGCTCTTAAGAGACCTGTTTGACTACAGAAGCGATTCTCATTTTACTCTTACTTTGATTTCTTTCTATCAACTCCAAATGAATTGAAGAATTAATGAACTGGAGGGAAATTATTTAAGTCAGTTTCTCTGGTAATAATTGGGGCAAAGGAGGGATGAGCAGAAGAGATTGAAATTATCCTTGGCCCCACACGGAGGCAGTGATGTAACACTCAATATTTTATAAATATCTTGGTTTTGGTAAAATTCATGTATAGATGGTGCTGGATATTTACAACTCCCAATTCTCAACTTTTCATTTTTCTGTGGTTTCCTAAAGATCTTTCTGTTTTATTCAGGCTCCTTAACTTCCCTCAAGAAGAGAGTGGAAAAGTTCAAATTAGGTTTAGGTTTTATCACTTTAAAAAATCATGATGTTCTCAAACATTCTTGTTCTAAGTGAGATGACTACACACACACACACCCTCAAAGTTTCATGATAGTTAACTAAGCAACAATATAGCTGGGAGGCAGTATGAGGGTGAAGAGAAATACAGTATGACAGAAGAAAAAATAGGTTTAGAACAATTTTTTAAGTATAACAAATGGCAGAGATTCTTCAGTCTATCCTAGGTCAGATTCTATTTTAGAATGCAAGTAGAAAGTTCCGCCCACTTTAGCAAAAAAAAAAAAAGGATATATAGTGAAGGTAACAATTGTATCATATATTTCTAGTCAAGGATTTGTCTTTTTTAACTTGAGGAAAAGTTTAAAAATTTAATACTGCATCTGCCATTTAAAGTCTAACTGAGCACATCGCTATGGACTTAGAAGATCCCAAGTACTTATTATTATTAAGTCACCTCAAAAAAGAATTTGGTATATCACATTTAGCAAAGGTGTTCAAAATTAAAGCATGCTAATCTACATGCATTTAGAAATAATGACTAGAACCTTTAAAATTCACAGAAGGTAGCTAATTTCAATTCAAATAATCTTAATAAATTATTCTCTGGATTTTCACCTCACTCCCCAGGTCTGCTTAAATAGTAGTCCCTTTTCAAGTAATTTACTACCATTTGATTTTCATTAAAACAATTTAACTTCCACTTAATTAACCTCTTTTGTTTTAACCCATCAGTATTTTCATAACAAACAATACATGTGCTTAGGGGGTAAGGGTTTCTTTAACTAATCTAGTGGAAGAGACTCGAGTGCTAAAATCCACGGGTTAGGGGGCGCAAATTACTTGCCTTGCCCCGGGTGCTGACAACCCACGCTACGCCACTGACTCTAACCCAAGTTAAATAAAAATAGAATCATTTCCTCATTTATCAAAACATTTTTATAGGCCTCACTTACATGACTGTCATATTTCCTTTAATTTGACATTGAGCTATTGGCCTCTCTTGTCAGCCAATTTGGGCATAAATGTAGTTGGAGTTAAACAGAAATTGTTATATTTTATGCTGAATATATATGACATCAGTGATAATAGGAATGTTCTATATAAATATGCATTGAAGTTGTACAATAGTTGGAAAGCTAATAGAGTAAATAATAGAGATATTATTAGAGATACATTTTATTGAGATAAATTTTTATTGAGATACATTTTATTATATAATCTCACATAGTTACTGCATGATTAAAATTGGCACCTCATTTAGTGATCTTTGAGTAATGATCCCAATAAAAATCTTGGGATAAAATGAGTTTACTAAGAAAGTATTGTAAAAATTAATATCATTTCAAAATTAATATAAATACTTAGATTCCAGTTAATATGTTTAAGATAGTTCAAGCTTAAAAGATTATTAAAAAGATTTTTGTGGAATAAACAATGGGAATATCCCATATTAACAAATTAGTAGTTAAGAATGTCAAAGAATATTGAATGTGTTTCTTATCATAAAGAAAGTTTAATTCATAACAACAAAAATCCATCTTAGATATCTCAGAGACTGCTGAAGAATGTTTCGCTGCTACTGATTATGTTGGAAGTTAAAACATAGCATTTATAATGCTATGATCTTATCCCATTATCATCTCACTTTGGTTTAGATGAATAGTAATGCTTTCAACCCCATAACTCTAGTTTATATATGTATATTTTAATAAATGAACAGCTGTATTTACTTCTCCATATAATCACCATCATCGCTTATACACGTTTGCCAGCAATGAACAAACTTCTTAAAGCTGCCACGAAAGAACACACTTTGTTTCTTTAATCAGATTTAACACTCCTTTCCATTTCTTTCTTCGAGTCAAACAGATGCCAGAAAGATAGTCCTTCAATTTTGAATAAAGGTGGACCCCGCCCCGAGTCCCTCTTTGGGAGAGGGGCGGTCTAAAAATCTAAGAAATAAATAAATAATAAAGATGTTGCATTGTACCAAGTATGTATGTTAGATGGCATAAGATGGTGAGATCCAGCTTCAGTTAATGTTTGTATGTGAGAAGCCCATCCAATATTGAAGAACGTCAATAATGTGACCCATACATTCCTGTGAAATGCCAAGCTTGACAGCTATTTCAGTAATCTGCCATCAACATTTCTCATGTGAAATTCATGGGTTGCTGTTCCAAGTCATCCATTTTGCTGTTGTTAGTTCCAATATGTAGACCAGAGCAGGAAATCAACACCAGAGGGAGGCTAGAATTACCTTTATTGAGATTGTCTCTGTTACTTTAGACAATTGCAATTTGATTGGAGTATACTCCTTGCCTGTTTCTTATGTGTCAGCGAATCAGGGAGGTATTTGCCTGAGCTGCTTCCAAATATTTTCTTGTTCTCCAGGATTTAAAAATATTTCAGTCCTCCCCTTTGCCTTGGTAATACTTCTTGCATATTTTTGTCAGTATGATCTCCCTTACTCTTTACTGCTCTTGTTTACTCAAATCAGCATTTCCCAGTTCACCATTTTTATGGTTTTTTTGATCCAGCAACGCACAGTGCTCACATCAATACAATCATCACTATAAACCACTTGCATTTAGTGGTGAATTTTAATTGGAGAGATTCCTTCAGCAGTCAAAACCCAACCATAGGGAAATGCTTATAGCACACTGATAAAAACTCACAGCAGGATCTCATTTCATAAACAATGGCGCTACAGCACAAACAACAGCAGTTCTCACAGCAAGTTGCTGCCAACTAAACTGAAAGAACAGATATTAAAGAATACGTCATAGCAGTTAGTGGTTGGTGAATTATAACACCAGGAGCATTACAATTCAGTCCCTCTAAATAAATAGTGTAAGATGACTTTGGGAGAAATATTATTCATTCATGCAATTAATATGAACCACCACCTCCACTTCATAACTGGATAATGGACAATGGTTTAAAAACAGCATAAAAATAAAATCAGGAAATGCCAACATGCATATAAATCACAGTCAAGGTAAAAAGCAAACTGATAGTTAGTCAAATCTCCTAAGCCTAGTTATAAAACCATCTCTTTATGTCTTGTGAAAGGCCAACGTTCCTGGGCCCAGTCTAATCTGTGGAATGTTATTCTAAAGGGCACGTTCTGTAACAGAAAAGCTTTACATCCTGGGTCCCACCAGATGGCAATGCCTAATAGATTGGACCCAGACATAATGGTGGAGAAGCAGTCCTCAAATAACTAGGCCCCCTACCATGACGGGCTTTTTAAATTAACAAAAAGCACCTTGAACTGAATCTAGAAGCATACTGATAAGGACAGCTTGCAAAGCTAAGATGTAACATGCTGACTGAAGAGCACCCATGACTGCTTGTGTGCTGCATTCTATACCAACTGTACCCGACAGATGCTCTTGCAAGGCAGCCCCACGTAAATTGTACTATTTCATTCAGATTCAAAAATGTCAACATTACATATTAAAAATTATAAATGAAAAACTCTAGATTCATTTAACATGAAGGTTTGGCCAAAAAAAAAGAGTATTCTTTTACAGCAGAAATATAGTTTTACAGTGAATTTATAGTCTTGGACTGATAATAATATATTTTATTCCTACTTTTGAATGCTTTTTATTAAACATAATGGAAAGAAAGATCAATAATACTTCCACCAAATGTATCAGGGCGTAAACTCAGAGAAAAAGGCAACTGAGGGTAGAATAAGAAGCAATGGGTGGAAACTAATCAAGGAGAGAAGCAACTTAGAACTGAGGAGAAATTTCCTGACAGTTAGAACAATTAATCAGTGGAACAGCTTGCCTCCAGAAGTTGTGAATGCCCCAACACTGGAAGTCTTTAAGAAGATGTTGGATAGCTATTTATCTGAAATGGTATAGGGTTTCCTGCCTAGGCAGGGGGTTGGACTAGAATACCTCCAAGGTCCCTTCCAACTCTACTATTGTATTGTATTGTATTGTATTGTATTGTATTGTATTGTATTGTATTGTATTGTATTGTATTGTATTGTAAATCCCAGCCAGCTTGGCCAATGGCTATTAAAGCTTACCACAGCCTATCTGGGGAGCAAAAAATTGGAGAATGTTACCTTATTATTTTTGCTTCTATTTATTATATACTACTAAAAATGGAACTGGATTTAGAATTCTAACAGTGGTAGATACAACTTTTACTCTCCTATAAGAGTAAATGGAATTGTGGTACAAAGTCTTTAAAAATTAGCTATAAAATGACAGAACTGAAGAATCTTCTTGTATGAGAAGTGAAACGTCTTCAAAAAGAAAACAAGAAAGTCCAATTGCCTCTTGAAAAAGCACCTTTGGGACAACAATGATCTGGATGACTGAGAATCTCCATAGACATCTAGCTATAAAATCTTTTGGTAATAAATAGTAATAACTAATAAAGACTTATACATTTGTAATTAATAGAGCTCCATAATTTACCATATTGTCATTATTACTTGCAAACATAATACAGTAAATAGAAAAGATAGCACAAGAACTGTAACATCATGAATGAAATCCTCTGGTGTATCTTTAAGGTGACATGACATTTTGCAAATTATAAACTTAATTATTTATGGGGAGCAAACTAGATTGCATAATATTCCAGTATTAAGGTATGCCTCGTAACAATATATCCTGATAATAGAAAAATAAAAGAGTTCATATATTTAAAAAAGGCACCTACTCTAAGATTATCATGATTACAATGTCACACTGTGACCTTGTTGGTGTCTGGCTAATCTAACTTTTTTTTAGTGCATTGTTTCAAATCAATAACTAATTAACAAAGTACAAAAGAAGTTGTACTGTTTCTGAGATTTCTTGTAAAAATGACTTTTCACATGGGCAGAAAGGTCGCTTTTATGACATCTTCAAAAGTCTTTCAAGATCCTGCTACTGTCAGATTAAATTACTTTAAGCAAATAATTGTCCTAAGTTAAAACAGAAACACATTTGCTACAGCCAGTTGTCATAATGACATGGTGAGTAGTTGTTTTGATATGAATTTCTTCTACTGACCCCCTATCATATCTTAATTTTTTTGGTTGACCTAACTGGAAGATTGGGAGCAAATCCTCTAACACAGGCAACCATACGTGGAGGGGAAGCCATTACTGGAACTGGATTATATATTAAAGAACAGCTGGAGAGGAATTCCAGAGATACTATAGCAAAATGACCAAGAATAGGTAAGAAATTTATTTACTATACACTGTAAAAGTGAAAACTATAATATAAAAAAATGCATTCAGCCACTGTGACACATTATCTGATCCACAAAACTGTATCATAACTCTATCATTTATTTTTTATTTAAATGTTTATATATTACAAGTCAAAGAACACACTGTCCTGATTTTTAGAAGAACACTAACTACAGAAAAGGATCAGAATCAGCACACAAAGGATGAGTGATTAAACCTTTCTCTATTTAAAATTAAATGCTACCTATAGTCCCAAATTTTAAATGAAAATCTCAAAAAAAAATCTATGGAAGGAAAATACAATTTGCAGCAACACCTGTACCATAGTGTGGGGAATTTTGTATGAACAATGTATTTTTATTCATCAGTGTATCTATTCATTAAACATGGATATTACATAGTCCTGTCAAAGCCAGCGAACAGCAGCTAACCTAAATGAGAAAGGTTACATGGTTCTCTCAAATAATCCCATCTCTGTTTTAGAAAATATTTATTAAAGTTGCCAAACATTAAATTGATAAATAACCTAAAACCAATGGATTATTTACACACTCTGTAATGATAACTTTACACATTTCATCTTTTTACACTTTCCAAAGAGAAATACTGTCATCACAGAATTTATAAGAAATCTTTCTAGAGGAGAGAAAAAAAGAGAAACCCTTAGAACTAATAGCCATCCAGAGTCCCTTGCAAGTAGGCAACCATATAAATGTAATGAATAAAGAAAAGAAAAAGGAAGTAGGAAATGGGGAAGGGATTCTTTGAGGCTTTGAATGGGTTCTGCAGGATTAAGGGAGAAAAAAAACTTTATGCAAGGCATTAGGGAAAAGCCCTCTCAAATGAACTAAACTACTGAGTCTTCTACCTAAATGCTGCTCTTCCCCTCACTTGCTGCATTGTCATCAGTATCGGTGAGAGTCCACATAGGAGATGACTGGCTGTTTTTCCCTTGCCAGATGCACACACAAAACCCAACTCCTTGCCTGCCACAAATTCTAACAATTTTAACTGTTCAAGAGCAATTGTGCTGAGCTCTTTCTTTCCTCTTCACCTACCACACTGCAGTCAGTGCACATGTATGCATATGTATCCCGCAAGAAGTCTGCTTAATAATGAAGGGTCCTGTGAGGATTATTATTGGCGGATTTATAGATTGAATAAATTTATATGTCACCTGATTCTCAAAGATTCAGGATGACTCCTAACAACTAAAACAAGAGAAATATAAATAAAGAAAAGGGGTAAGGGTAACAATGGGAATAAATTCCATTCACTGTATGGGATTTAATAAAAACATGTAGGAATGCACTGTACAACTTTGCACTTCAGAGTAGTATTTTTTCTGGAATAAATATACATGAAAACTATATTTGTCTGAGAAGGCAGGAAGGCAGCAGAAGATGGATTTTAAGAGGCTTCAGCCAGGCATTCACAATGGAAAAAACCTAATCTAATAATGTTAATCCATTATTTGTGACTATATGATTATACTGCATGTCTTGTTTATATAATCCAGGTCATCCACAGTCCTAAATAAGGGATTAATTCTAAGTGACATCCCAAATTGTAATATTCCTGCAGTTTTTCATTCCCACAATATTTTACTGTCATGCCCATCTGAGATACACACCTTTCAGTATAGGCATTTTTTTTTATTTTGTGTTTTGATTAGGCCTAATAAATGTTTATTAGGCCTAATAAATGTGAACATTCCAGTTATAGGAGCATGGTGACTTGTGTGGTTAGAACACTGGGTTGGCAAGCAGCAAGCCGGCATTCAAGATCTGAATGCTACCCTGGGATGAATGAGTTCCCATAATTTATTCCTGCTAGGGACGTGAAAGCATCTCCCAACTGGGTGCCCTCCCAGGCAACAGTGATGTCACTATCTATTCTTTCAATTCAGAACTACCTGGATGCTTTTGAAACAAGTGCAATGTGATTTCAGATATAATCCTTTGGCTACAAATATATAAAGTTGCAGACCACATGACACCAAGTAAAAACAGAAAAAGTGAAACAAATGCCAACACACTAATGGGAGATCCATTTTCATACATTTTTGTGAAATTCAAATAGGATAGAGGTATCACTTCATTATACAAATTACGTTTTGTAATGTTTCATCATTTTATTACCAATTTTTTTAATCACTAGTACTTTGCCTCTTGATTGAGGGTTCTAGTATATTTTTTTAAGTAAGTTTTCTGCAATCAGAAAAAATTGAAAACACTTAATTTATAGACTAATCTGAGGAAAATCTCTGACAAAAACATGCAGAATTGTATCTGCCATACACAAATGTTTTGATGAGCTGATATACTAATACATACAATTTTAAGGCATTAAATAACCTCAGATGGTGTTGTCTCCTAAATATGTATTCCCCTGCAATCATATATTGAATTGTGCATTGTACAACTGTCAGACTCAATAGTAAATCACAAATTCTTGACTCTTCATGACTTAGCTTGACTCTTCAGCAGAACTTGGCATGACTCAACTACTTTAGATTGTGAATGAGAATGAAGTCACAATTGCCGATTGCTGACTCATAGCAGTGAGAAAATGAGAAATGACTTTCAAATTAGTAGATACTTGGCATAATAGTTCATGGTACTAAAGCTGAATACAGGAGTTGTTTGTTTACAAAATGGCTATCCCTGGGCTGGAGTGATTCCTGCTTTAGGACTCACAGCAAAATATAAAATTAATTTAATTGGATTTTTGATGTGTATAGAAGAAAGATTTGTTGGTACCATTGTGCATAAAACCAAAATTTAATGAAAAGAGAGATCCTATCTAAATTATAGCAAATCCCACTGAATTAGTTTTAGCAAAAAGATATCTACAATAATTATTCTAGCTTTTGATTTGTTCCATAACCAGGGTGGCTGGGTTTAGTAGACAGTATCACAATACAAAGCCACACAAGATATAGAATATTTTTTAAAGCCAGAGGATCCAAAATCTGCTTGCTCATTCCAGGCAATGATTTTGTATTAATCAGCTTCTTTGCTGCTGAGAAATCTGGTTGCAACATAGCTTGTCTTAAATTTCTGGCAAAAGATTTCAGTGATAACACCATTAAAATGTGGTCACAGTGGGATTAGTCACCCACCAATCAGATTAAGTAGGCTTTGAGAGAAAATTATATAGTCCATAGCAGTGGCTCTTTAGCCCACCCATAATGAATGACACATTAAAGTAATTAATTACTATGAAGGACAAAAATATCCAACTGACTCACCGACTGGACTAAACACAAGCCAGCACAGTCACATATAATGCATTTGGCAGGGATGTAATGAGTTTGGCAGGCTAGATCAGATGGATAGTGAAAGAAGGTTCCAAATAAGGCAGAATCATTCAATTCTATTCTAGCATTAAATTTCTTGCACACAATATATGCTCAGACTCTGAGAATATAATTGAAAAATAAATAATATATTTTTTCCTTAGTGAGATTGAGTTATTATGCAGGAGCTTGTAGCTTCTGTGGAAGGAAGTACACTTTGATAAGCAATACTCTGTAACTATTTATCATCTGCTATCATAGTTTTGGAAAAGTTCAACCACATACATGTGTACCCTCTAGCAATAAACAATGGGAAACAATATTTGGCAGTGTCGCCCTTAATATTAGCTGAAGCATTTAGTCATATGAAGCAGAGCCATTAAATTCCATATCTATGGTTCACCAACTTTCCTTAAATAGCAGACTATCAAATCTGGATATGATTTTTTTTAAAGTCCCAGCCCACCATTCGGATGTACTACACTGAGTTGCACAATGTTAGTCTGAGAGATCTATCACAAATGCTCCTCTCCTTGAGGAACAAAGGAGATTTACCTTAATATTGGGCAGGTTAATTTATTTCATCCCTTTGTTTCCTGCCTCCTTGTCAGTAGGTTTGCTTGGGAAAAGATCATCAATTAGTATTGCTTTGCTGGCTTTGCAGAAATAAAAAAAAGTGATTATTTGGTGAAGCATTTTCTCCATCCTCAATAATGCCAATGTATGCAAGTGCAGCATACATTGTCAATGTCAATTTCTTGACATTCACAAGATTGACACCTATGTCTCAGATAGAGAATCAACATCTTTGGTTTCAACAGAACTAGATTTCTTCAAACCATTCCATTTCTGCTAGCTAGGGATAACTTTTTTCTGTCTAAAACCAAAAGCTGCTACACCAGTGGCTGAAACAAGGGAAAATTGCTACCTCCTATTAATCTCAGATTTAGAGTAGAATTTATAGAAAGTAGGAATATCCAGATTACAAAACTGGCACAGAGGGAAGCAACAGCATATATTATGTCCATTTCCCCCCAATTCTGCTAGTTACTATTTAACTGGTTTCTGATACTTACATTCTCTGTTCATATTCAATATACTGTGCATACCTTTATGGAATTTGGCTCTTCTACATCAGGATGACTCCTATATTAGCAGCTCATTTTTCATCTTGAATCTATTTAGAATGCTTATCTTGTGCTCTATAGGTTTTTCGGGAAGATTCCTTTAAACTGTTGTCTGTAAATTAAGCAGTTCTAAATTTTGTACCTTGCCAGTGAATGCTTTAGGTGGCTACTTTAACTTTCTCTTCTACTTTTCAAAAAATAAGATCTGATTTTATAAATTAATCTTATTCCCATTCCCTTTCAAAGGGAGGGATGAATTGATTTCTCTGATCTTATACTTCAATGCTATCAAGTACTGAAGATGGTATTATAGAATTTATTTCAATTTAATTCTTTTTTCCTTTGTATTTGTCCAATAACATACACAGTTTGAATAGACTTTATCTCTCTCAGTTCCTAAAGTTAATGGGGAAAGGTCTCAGGTAAAGATATGCCCATGAAAGACATAGACATGAGTGACAGCAAGCCAAAGTATCTACACAGGAGATGAAGATAGCATGGATGGTGATAGTGAAGATAGTGTAGATCCAGACGATTTATAGATCAGGAAATTTGAAATCTCTAACTTTTCAACCTATGGGCTCAAACCTATTACTACATGGTAATTATGGTGGGATCATTTGGACGCTACAGGATAATAGTCCCTTAACAAAACTGATGGTGGTTGCCATTTTGCTCCATCTAAAACATTTTTCATCCTACTGCCCATATTATTCTCTGAAATATTCCTTTGTTGTGTATGATATAGTTCCTCTTTTGATTTAGAAGTTGATTTAGTCTTTTAATTGCCAAAAGAAAGATTTTACACAATCATAATTGGGCACAGTTGTTGTTCAAGAACTGATCAGTTTTTCTTATATGAATAGAGTTCTCAAACTAGATACAGGTAATCCTAGACTTATGATTGATTGCTTAGTGATTGTTTGAAATTGTAACAGAATCCCCATGGGTACTTATGACCCAGTTCCAAAGTTCTGATGGCCACCCCCTATAATCAAATAACATGTTGGCTGCTGGACAACCAGTCCACATGAATGTCTGTTTGCAATGTTCTTCAGTCATGTGACTGTGTTTTGCAACTATTTTTGCTGAAAACTGACATTTACTTCTGGTTTTTGGAAAAAATGGCCTACAGTGAACAAATGATTCTCTTTACGATGGAAGCATTTATTTGATTACCACTGCAAAAAAAGAGGTTGTTATGATTTATGACTTGAATAGGCAGACTTCATTATGGTTGTAAATTGAGGACTGATAGTATGCATATTATGCACAAGACATATCAAAGGCAAAACTACTAATGGTAGCTTAATAAACAATCTTATGAGAGTTTGCAAACTTTGAGAATTGGCTGTGTTGTGAGCATAGGTGCTTCTCAATTTCTCTAGATGTAGTCCCAAGAAAGTATATAATACAAGATCTTTTAAAATATGCCAGATTTTCATTCTGATATAATCATATTCCCTTCCAGTTAATATTCAGTTACTGGTTTGCATCTTGACCGCACAAGTGGAAAAGGTTGACCTCATTCTTATTTGCATTTGCTATAAATTATTTGACAGCAGAATAGGTGGTCAGGTTTTCTTATGCTACTGGTAGTAACTTGTTATTCTGGATAAATTCCTTTGTCAGCATAGATGAAACTATTGTGTTTTGATGTTGATCATTCTTATTAAGGTTAAAGAGGGGCTGCACCAGCACACTTTCTTGTTATAATCAATTTTGCTGAATATACTATCAGTCACATTTCTCCCTAGGCTGTGTCTAGAAACAGTGTGTATGAGTGGCATAAGAGAGAATCAAATTCAAAACATAACTGTCTACAAGCCTTATTTTTATCCCACTTGGTTGAACACACAAGAACCTATTTCCTGGTGTCCAGTCCAAAGTGCTCAGTGTGAACATAAGGAAAAAGACAGATTTTGTATGCTTAATGGCATCATATAGCCCCCATCATTACAAACAAAGTTAATATATTAGTCAACTAATCAAGTAATTCTGTTGATTAGTATTTTATTTCATTTAATTCTTTTGGTAATTTTTGGAGGAATTTTGCTACTTAAATGACTGTTACATTGTGATAAATTATTTGAGTTCAACTTTCTAATAATCATCAAAAATTTACAGTTGTGAAATATATCTACAATCTCAATCAATTCATGTTGTGTCCCACATTGTTCTTTAACAGCACAGCTGCAGACTCTTCTGTGTACAGGTATATTTTTCATAAACAAATTGGCTTTCTATCAAATAGCATGCAATATACACACAGACCAGTAAGTTATAAGACCACGGACTTCATCCTTCAGCCTCTTGGTATACATTCTCCAGGTAGAACTTTATAGGTTTTCATAGTTCTCTGGATATATTTTTACGTCCACTCAGGACTGTGCCAAGAAAATTTGTCATATACTTTTCTTGAAACTGAACCAATATCAAGAAGATACCATCTTTAATGTCATTGTGGCATAAACAGATATAGAATGATGTTGGGGGGTGTCAACTTAATCTAAGAGCATCTTGCTGTTTGATGATGAAGTACTATTATTGATGAAGATCAAATCCAGAATGTAGCCTTGTTTCCACTGATTTTTGTTAAAAGAATGTGATATGAAAGAGGTTAAAAAGTAACTCTGCAACCAATACTCATACTTATGACCTTCGTAGGTCTGAAAAGCAAAGCAAAGCCAAAATAAGATCATAAGCACAGTAGTGTTTTCATTTAGCAACCACTTTGCTTAACAAGTTGCCAATCCCCCTCCCAAAAAACCCCACCAAAACTAATCCCACCAAAGTTCATGACTATCAGGATTGTCATGTCGACTGCTTGGGCACTATGAAACCCTTCATAAATAAATGTTTTGCTTTTGGTAAACTGTTTCTGTATAATTTCAAAACGTACTGTATGTTTCTCAAATTCCAGCTAAATATAGTAAAATTTGTCATGAAAATATTCTGGAATACACCTCAAACCATGAGAAATGAAATCCTACCATTGAGTAACAATTGGTTGAAAATCAAATTAGCAAGCATCTGCCAATTGTTAATTTGATAAGATAGCCAGGTCATAAATCAGGGGTGTCAAATTCAATTTCATTGAGGGCCGTATCAGGGTTGTGGTTATCCTTTGGGGACCAGGTGGGCATGGCCTATCTCCTTCCTCCCTTCCTCTCATTCCCATCTTGTTCCTTCATCCGCACTCAGGAAGGGATGAGGGGAGGTGGAGAGATTGGCAGTGCTGCCAGTGCTGTGCTTACCACAGCCGTGGCTTTCCTATGTAGGATGTTCGTTTCGGCCTGGAACATGATGAGCCTTAGATTCATGGGCCAGCCAGCTTGGCATGTGCATAGGAGGCAGCAAATGCCCAAGGGGCAGGGCTGAGGTGGCAGGTCAGTTCCTTGCTGGCTCCAGGACTGCTCCGCGGATCTAAGGCTCATTGCATTCCAGCCCGGATGGCCGCCATCAAATTATAGATTAGTGCCTGGCTGTCCTGGGCTGAGGCGCTGGGGATGGTCCTTCGCTGTCTCCAGGGCAGATCTGTAGACCAGATCTAGCCACATCATAGGCCAGATTTGGCACATGGACTTTGAGTTTCACCCCCCTGTTATAAATAAACTCAAGCCCCCACCCTCAAAAACTGAGGAAAAACTAAGAAAAAAGTAAAGGTAAATGTAAGCAATTTTGTGCCTAAAGAACGTTGCAGGAATTGGGCATGTCTAATTTAATGAAAATAGGGATTAGGAGCGACATGATAGCAGTGTTCCAATATCTAAGGGCCTGCCACAAAAGAGGAGGGATCAATCTATTCTCTAAAGCATCTGAAGGCAGGATAAGAAACAACGGATGGAAACTAATCAAGGAGAGAACCAACCTAGAACTAAGGAGGAATTTCCTGAAGTTAGAACAATTAATCAGTGGAACAACCTGCATCCAGAAGTTGTGGGTACTCCAGCACTAGAGGTTTTTAAGAAGAGATCAGACAATTATTTGTTTGAAATGGTATAGGGCCGTGTCAGCAAAACTATGGTATGGTGCCAGTGATGGCATACAGAGCCTTCTCTGTGTACCATCACCAGCTGCTCTTCTGGTTTCTGACGTTGGTCTTTGTGGGTGCCGGAGCACCAGAAAATGGCCCGAAAAACAGCCAAAAAAACCTATTTGTTTTTTGGACCATTTGCTGGGCTGTTTTCAGGTCGTTTTTTGGGTCAAAAAGAAGCCTGAAAATGGCTCCAAAAATGGCCTGAAATGGCTCCAAAAATGGCGCAAAACAGGCATGTGAGCACCAGCCAGCTGGTCTTTGGGTTTCCAGCGCTCCAGCATATGCATGCACGCGTGTTTCGGTTTGGGCATTCAGAGCCAAAAAGGTTTGCCATCACTGGTATAGGGTTTTTGCTAAAAACCCTAAACTAAAAGACCTCCAAGGTCCCATCCAACTCTGTTATTCTGGAAAACAGAAGAAGCAGAGACAGACAATTCTCTGTATTTATTTAATAATTAATTAAGAGTTGGTACCAGAAAGAGATGATAGGCACTCCCTTACAAACTCCATTGGAAATTTTAAAAAAATCGTGAAACATGTAGCTATATATCAATGTAACAGTTGTCATTTAATACAAATCTTAAAAATTGGGGAAGTTTTATATCTTTTATTTAATTGGTACAATGGTTTTTTAAACTTCAGTATAAAATGCTGCTAAGTAGGGGGCATTTTTGCCATTCTAAATTGAACTAGCAATAATATATTATAGCTATATATTCCTCCAATGTTCCTCCAATGAAGCAAATTCTCCATTTTCTATTATTAAATTATCACTATTCCAATGGTTGGATGTCATATCACTACACACACATTCTAAATATAGACCACACTTTTTTATTCGTTTACTTTCAATATTTAAAACATAAAAAATAATATTAAAACATAATATTAAAACAAAAAATAATATTAAAAAATTTTAGAACATGAAAAAAATATATTTTACTATGTATTCTGAATGTGTTTAAGATAGAACCTTAACTGAGTTATGGTGTAATTTTATTCCACCAGTGCCATCTATTGGGGAAGTGTAATGTATTATATATTTCCACAGTTCTGAAATGAATTTCAGTAAAACTAAATAGGGAAACTCCCTCGTAGGCACAAATGCACAATAAAGTCAAAAAACAGTGCAGCATTTTCAAAAGAGCCTTTTTTTTTAAATCTGAGGAAACCAAGGCCATTTGTTACAGTATTTAAATTCCAAAGACATACATATAAAATATACAGAAAACATTAAATAAATGTGTAGGTAAAAGAATTATCTATTAACACAAAACTGTAAACAAATAGGCTCATTTATTCAGGATTTCTGTTGGTGAATAAATAATATCAGAAATTTTTCATTCTTTAAGAATCTGGTGTCCTGAACTGCAACTTGCAGCGAAACATGGCTTTTGCAAATAATTTTAGGTTGGGGATTGCAGGAATTGTACTTCCATATATTTAGGTATTATCGGATAGAAGTTTATTTTGCAATAGCCAATGGATCCGTATCCACTGATAGATGTCTGCCTCCACAGATCTAAATTTAACTGCTATAACTTGTGTTCTTTCAGTAATCCTGGGGGAAATAAAACAAGATGAATCTCAACTAGATTGTTTTAAATGAAAACAAATTTCATTATCGCTTATGTAAAAAAGCTATATGATGAGCATCAACTAAAATAATGCAGTCACTTTGAACAACTATTTAAGTGGTCAATTTAAATGAAAAGAGGAAAAAAAGGATTAAAAGTTTTCCTAAGAGATTTCATGGTTTGATGGAGTATTATTCTTTGTACACTTAAAAAGCAATGTAATTTAGAGCCAAGAAAAGGCCTCTAAGCAAGTATAAAGATGTAAATATCTGCAAGTTAGCCAAAAATGAAGCCACAGATTTCTAAGCTTGACAGAGAACAGGGATATGGGAAACTCTGAGTGGCAGGTTTCTATTTATTTCCAATATGATAAGCCATCTTTGGTTTAAGTGATCTCACAGGATTAAAACCCATATAGTCTTCATAAAGTAATTACAAAATGTGAGAGATGCAGGGTAGTAAAGGATTCTAAAATAAAAACAGATTATTATTATAAGTGAATAGCTATGCAATTTCTGATTAGTTGGTATTTTTATTTTACATATATTAATGGCATAGAAACCAAGAGGATTCTTTTAAAGAGAGAACCCTGAAGATGAACTAATTAAACTTTGTTCCTCAATTTATTGTGATAAATTTTATTAAAATAAGTAGATATGTCCTAATTTACAAAGTTACTGAGTTCATATTAATTTGTGTTAAACTGCCAGTGAGGAAATGTCAATAATTTAATTCTATAATCATAATTTTGATAACATGTTATGAGGCTCTTATCTTTTTATGGTTTTTTTCAAGGGAAAGTCTACATTCTAATTTGAAATGTATTTCAATTTATAGATTTTCCTGGAGATAATACAATTTTAGTGATGAAGATGTAGGACTAGGATCAAGGAAACCCAAGTTCAAGTTTACCTTCAGCCTTGAATCATGTTCACTGGTTGACTTTGGTCAGGTGCTCTCAGATTATTTTTATGGGGAAAAATTGGTAGAGGAACTGTAGTGTTGACAGCTGGGAGAAATATAGATAGAAATGTAACAAATGAAGCAAGTATGCAAACAAACAACTATTTCTATATAACACCTGGAACTCAAGGCAGCTAAAGTAAAATAAGGGGACACGATGAGCTCATCAGCTGCAAAGCTGACAACCGAGGTATGAGACGTGAGCACCGTGTAACGGTCCCTTATTGGTGTATAGTAAGACACTGAAGATGTGGCTTTATGCTTGAATATGGGACCCCAGGTATAAAACCATGCCCATTTTTCGATTATACTGTCTACTTGTTGGCTTTTATAAACTTCTGGTTGCTATGGGTTTTTCTTTTTATATTTCTTTTTATTTTTAATTCTCTTAAGTCATCTAGTCATTCTTTTGAGATGGGAGGTCATGTTCATCAGGTAGGTAGGTAAGTAAGTACGTAGACAGACAGATTTTATAATATCTAAGCATCCTTCCTGCCATTAGCAACCTTACTGTGGAAAAAATAAAGCCTTACACAGTTTCTTAAAAATCCAGAAAGCTAGGGGCAACTCATGGCCTATTGGGTGATATTTTTCAAAGAAATTTCTTCCCCAGATTCCTCAATGTCTTCAATAATGGCAAAGATTCTAATGCACTGCCTTCACTGGAAAAGTTCTTAAAACTTTGGGGAGATATTCAGAGAAATATCTGCCTTGAAAATAGCCCACGTTGAGCTATATAACAGAGACAAACATCAGGAGCTGACCACAAGAAATGTTTTATAAGATTCAGTATTCTGTTATACAATGTATTATAAAATTTGTCAAATTTGAATTCAATGGAAGTGATGAATCCTGGATTTTGGATGCATTCTGTAAGTTAGCCCATTTGACGTAGCTTGATTTAAAAATGTACCTCTACAATGTACCATTGCTCTACACTGTACCCAGTGAAAGATTACTTAAACAGGAGAGTTTTAGTAATATACCATTTTTAATATACAATGTACCATTGCTCTACACTGTACCCAGTGAAAGATTAAACAGGAGAGTTAGTAATATACCATTTTTAATATACAATGTACCATTGCTCTACACTGTACCCAGTGAAAGATTACTTAAACAGGAGAGTTTTAGTAATATGTAGACAGTTAGCAGTTTATGACTTAATCAAATACTGCGTTTGGTCCACCTTCTGAGTTGTCTTCAAAGGCAGACCCACGTAGACAATAATCTATCTGTGAGTTGGAAAGAACATGAGTTATTCTTGGTCCCCAAAGATCTGTAATAGGCAGCAGTCAAAGCTGAACAAAGACCCGGCTGCCCATAGCCTCTACCTTCATTTGCCAATAAATAAACAGTATATATCAGGCTAATTAAATGGTCACATCAATATATTGTGTGAATGTGATAAATGAAGGCACCTCTCTACAGATATGGAACAAAATATTATGTTGCTGCCCTAAGCAAAACCTCTTTACTCAACAATTTTAGAAGCATTATGGACTTCTGAGATGCAACCATTTCCTTTTCCTTTTTGCTATCATTCTACCTATTGTTATCTTCAGTTTAGAAAGTGATTTCTCTTGACTGCGACCCCCCAATGCTTTTACATTAATCAGTATTTCATTTATCAATATACAAAGATAAAGGATATTTATTTTATTCACTTTAAAACTACAACTATTTAATTGTTGATCAAGCATATAACCAGGAAGTAGAAAATGAAGGAGAATAACTGCCAAACTTGTTGGCAAGGTCTCAGCAATTTTTTGGGGTGTTTGGTATCGCATGGGTTGGCTAGGCTCTAGGCTTGTAGTTAGCTTAAGGCTGTCCAACACACAACAGGGTGGCTGGATGCAAATCTTTACAAACTCTAGAAATAAGTTGCTTATTCAGTAGATATATATTTTTATCATGAAGTTCCAATACTTTCCTAATACCCACTACACTTTAATTTTGGCACTTCTTTATCTCATCTTTCTCACATTTTATTTTTTCCCTGAAGTTGACCCTGAAGTTGATATTACCTGTTTGTCATGAAAAACTCTTGTCTCTCAAATTAATTTCTACAATAACTTTTTACCAGTTTCCTTAATTTAATTTTTGTTTTTTCCCTAGTTTATATTTACTACATGTTTAAAGCTCATTTTAAACAGTCTTCCAAAAATGCAGCTCATTTAATGCTTTGAAAATATTTTTGTGTGTGTGCTAACATGCTTTAAGAACTTCTTCTCTGAATGTGTTGCACAATCCTATTCTCTATCAATGTGTTTGTTTTAATGTCACATTTAAGATGTGTCTACAACCATTTTGAAAAGAACATGATTGTTCTAGGAATTAGCTTTGGATTGTCAAGAACACATTATGCCAAATTAGCTTAATTTCTTTTCATGACAGAATTGACTGATTTGGTAGATCTCAATAAAGAATTTGGCAGGCTGTTCACATATTTTTAAGAGATTGGACAACCATTTGTCTGAAATGGTATAGGGTTGAGCAGGGGGTTGGACTATGTTATTCTACTCTTCCCTGCCCTATCCCACCCCACCCCATTCCATTCTAATACTATGTGGAAAATGCATGTATGTGGGCTGTACAGTGATGTCATCCAGGAAATTTGCTACTGCTTGAACAACCATACCAAGCATGTTCATAAGTACTTCTGTATTGCCCTGGAGGGAAGGATCAAGCTACCACCCTTGGCCCAGTATTATTCAATATTTTTATAGATACTGGAGAGGAAAGGTATCAAATCTGCAGAAGACATTAAATTACAGAAATTGGATAACAACCTAGACATATATGTATAATTCAAATGGCTTGTACGTTGGGCCATTTCCAACAAGTGATGTTAACAATCACAGGTCAAGTGTATTGGTGCAGAGATGTTGAGAACTGGCTTAATGGCAGGGCACCTCAAAAGAATACTAGTGCACAAAGTTGAAGTTATAGGCTGTAAGACAGCAACTAAAATGTCTAATGTGTCTTCAGCTGCCTAATCGCTAACATGAATCTAAATCATGGAAAATAATTATCCTGCACTGGTTAGGACTTATTATAATGTGGTGGAATTTGGATTTATGAATATGTGGTGGATTCCAGATACAACACTTTGACAGAGAAGTAGCAATAGCAATAGCACTTAGACTTATACTGTATAGCACTTTACAGCCCTCTCTAAGTGGATTACAGAGTCAACATATTGCCTCCAACAATTTGGGTCCTCATTTTACCCACCTCGGAAGGACGGAAGGCTGAGTCAACTTTGTAGAGAACATTGTAGAGAACAATGTTCAGAGGATTAATACTACAATAAGGTATTTAAACCCAATCTTAGGATGAATGATTAATGGAAGTGGACAGCTTGTAAAAGAACTAGTTAAGAATAGATACGACCGCACTCTACAGATAATAAAAAGGCTTCAAAGGATAGATCTAAACTCTATAAAAATGCAATAGAACAAGGACCAAATGGTTTCAAATAGAAGAATTTCCTGAAAGTAAGAGCTAATAAGCAGTGGAACAGTGATGGATTTTTACTTGTTGGATATCTACAAGCAAGCTAGTCTATCTATTGGGAATGATTTAATGGACTCTTCACTGAGCATAAGATTAAACAACCTTAAGTCCTCTTCCAAGTCTTATATCAGGCAAATCCAACCTTTTGGCTTGCCTGGGTTACGTGGAGTAAAGAATCATCTTGGGCCACATATAAAATATATAATATAGATAATGTATATAAATATGCATAATGTTGTTAAAAGTTTACAATCTTGTGCGGCCGCATTACTAGCTGTCCAGGGTTGCATGCGGCCCTGGAGTCATGAGTTGGATATTCCTTTCTAACGTTCTATGAAGTTTTGTGCCTAAATTATTTTACTTTTGTAAATGCCTGAACAATACAGTCTCTTTCTAAATAAAACCTGTGATAGAACTCAAAGGAAAAATTAAACAGCATCCATTCCAAGGTTTAATAATTTGATGAAATTCTTCCTATAAATTCCAATATACTCTCAGTGGAGACTGCAGTTTCTAAAGAACCGCCAAAGCAGATCTTGAGGGCATAAGAAATACAATAGGAGGAAGAACAAGAAACTTGATGTTATGTAGTATTTTGACAATAAAACGTTATAGTAAGAACATGATTACAATACAAAAAAACATTTGGCTGATCCTTGAGCTATACGTTTTAATGCTGGTTCACTTTTTAAAAAGTATTTTTGAGAGAGGAGGCTTAGAAATCTGCTATTTGCCAGAGAAGTAATTTCTTCAAAAGAGGGGGGGGGGAGGGAGAGAATGAGCACAAAATTTTGATCTAAGCAAAATCTTTACATTCCCTCATGTTCAAGCAACAGATAAAAACATTAAGTGTTTACTAAATTGGGTTCTATATGAATGGCAGAGATGTTCTCCAAAATGTGCAGCAGCAACCTCTTGTGGTCTGAATAAAGCAATGTATCCATAAAAACAAGAATGAATATGAATATATTACATGTATACTAAGTTAAAACATCACATGTGAAATATTTTTCTTGTATAGAAAATATCTGAAGTAGGTGTTTGCTTCACTAACATAGAATTTTATGAAACGTAACTTTTTTTTTGACTACTAAACGCAGTTGGCAGATATTTCAAACAAAAAATATATTAGCACAGAATATATAAGGAATCTTTTCTACCCTATTGTGTCAGATGAAGTTTATGGCAGGGACCAAATCTCTTCAACAAGTTGTAGTATACAGTACATTGGCAAAGTACATTCTGTCATAGTTTAAAAACAGTTACAGCTTGAAACAATAAGTACTTTGATCATTCAAGCTTTGCTCTTAAAGTTTTAGAAGGTATACATTATCTGTTATTTATACTCTTTTCACAGAAAAAGTCTTGCTAGATATTGTAGTATACAATATCTAGGGTAATGGTTGTAACTATGATTATGGAATTTCATTAATTTAGAATTCTCAATAATGAACATGAAAGCTGCTAGTACTGCTTTGAACTGCCTTGTCATATATATGTATAGTAACTAACATGCATTATTTTTCTTTTCTCTAACTATTATGCCAGTAGGTTTGTGGGACATGCCCAACTCTTAGGCTGATATTTATCTAGTAGGAATTGGTAGAAATCAGCAATTGCTTAATATTTACTAAATATATCACCTACTCTCTGCAGGGCCTAATACTATAGAAAATTGCTTCTGGCAAATTTACAAAGCCCCCAATGATCCCTTCAAAAAAGAAAGCTTCTCTAAGAGTAGAATTGACTAGTGAATAATTTATTATATAATGTATTTGTCAAAAATAGAAGAAAGAAAAACATTTCCAATTATTTTTAAATGCAAATATTGCATTTTTGGGCTTTTTCTCCAATCTTCATTCATTCATTCCTAGAAATATTGTCTCCATTTTTAAAAAAATGCATTGTAAAATTAACCACTATGCTATTTTAGCTCAATACATTACTTCATTCACTATAATAATTAACACATGTCAAAACTTTAAAGATTATCCCCTCCCTCCCAATTGACATTGTTCAACAACTATCCAATGGTAAAGAATTTTAAACATATATTGTAACATTGGTATATAAAGGAGAATGTGTCAAAGCACGAATAATATTATTTGTATCTCTGAAGAATTAAAAACCCTTGGGTGGCATTGATGCAACAATCCTATGCAGCTAGTATTACAAACTGCAAAGGTTCATTGATTAAGAAAAGGCAAGGCCAAAGGACAGAATTTCTTCACTGCTTTGTTCTTAAACGATTCTGACTTAACATTTATTAAGATATTACTAACTATCTTTATCTTTCTTCAGACATGCCTAAATGGAAACAATATATTACAAGTCAATGATATAATCATATAAGATGAAAATCAGCATTTTTTCCATTGTGTTAGTAGTTTACCAGACAAATAAATTAAAATATAGAGATTTATCTTACTCTATTCCCCCAAAAACTTATTCCCATAATACTTTATGAACTTGTAAACAAAGCTATGTTTTAAAAGATTTTTAAATAAGCATGTTTACTTAAAAAACTATTGCATACACTATATTTCACATCACTATTTTTGGAATGATACTTCAAGCTTCTCTTTGAAATTAAACACACACATACAGACACAGACACACACACACGTATATATTCATTTTTAGAGATAAATTATTAAAAGAAATAATTTCTTAGTTTTAGTAACACATTTAAAAACACAATTAAAAGTGCAAATAAGTAAAAACAAAACTGTTTTCTGTTCTTCAATATCAAAACAAAACAAAGATGATCAACTTACCCTAATATAGACTTGCACCGTTTCCTTTTCTTTTTGTGGATTTCGGTACTTCTCATAGAAGTCTCGTCGCTTTTTTGTATCTTTTGGAATTTTATCTTTTCTCTCTTTTTTTTCTGCAGGTTCATCTGAGCTATCTGGAGACGGCTGTTGTTGAGCTTTTGTCTTTTCAACCTCAATATAGTTCTCATTCGGATTCAGTACTATTACCCCATAGCCTTCCTGTTCCAGATGAAAGGGGGAGAAAGGATTTATTGGTTCAAATGTACTGATTGAAATGGTTTTCATTGCACTGATAAAGGAAGTAGTAGTTGCATTTTTTAAAATCTTTGTGTCCAAATTTACAATGACCACTTTTGTTTATTTGTTCGCAAGTTCTTTACATTTTGAACTGTGATTTACACAGTTCATCAAGAAATTGTGAAACAGCTTCCTCCACACTGGATTCCAAAATTACCAATTTGATGCTTAATTAATAAAAAGTGTTACATATTGGTTGCTTAAATACTATTGATTGCAAAAGGATTTAGCAATCTTCATAGATTAAACCATTAAACATTTTTTCAATTAAAAACTGATAGCAATAACAATGAATCCATTTCAATTGTGATTATTTGATACTGTTTTGAACTCAATGAATTAGTTACAAGTTCAGACATAAGCACTTTTTCTGGAATTAAAAGTGCACTTAAAGACATCAGGCAAAGAAAAAATATTAGATTCTTCTCAGAGAATATAAATTATAAATCAGTAAGAAACATAAAGGGATGAGGTCTAAAATTTGAGACATTTTGTTTATATCAAAGAAAATAATGCTCATTAAAGAAAGTAAGAGAAGTCAAATCTACATAAACCAAATCCAGTTGTCAACATTATTTCAAAATTTCTTTATAACTTTTTTTGGGGAGAAACCACACTAAAATAAAATAAATCTTTATCTACTTAAAATAAAATCTTCACTTGAATAAAAGAAGTCCACCTCTGCAGATGATCAATGCTAAGTAAATCTTTGACAATAACAAAAGATACTTTATTTGGTGTTGCTTTATTCTAATCTGTGTAGCTATTCAAAAACCTTGTAATACATTGTGATAACTGTCAGGTAGACAGATTGTCACTTGGTGCTTTTCTACAGTTGGACACACTCGACTAGCTATTAAAATCACATTTGAAGAAAGTTCTTACTCTTCCTTGTGCCTGTACAAGTTTTCACGCCCTTCTCAAATTTCTACTATACCTTCTCCTCCCACCAAAACTAAGTTAAAGAACACTGTTGCACTCTGTTAAGCAGGGTGAATTAGAGGCATTCAGTTCACTGTCTATGGTATAAGGGAACATGGTAAAAAGGTCACCATAGGTCAAAGAGAAAATTGCCGCCTTCTAGATTCTGTACCATGAGTAAGTGATCTCCTGTCATTTTTTCCTCCTGTCATTTTTTTTCCTCCAGTTTTCTCTTCAGCACAAACCCTATATACTACACTGTATGCTTTTACAAAAGATTTATGTATTAAATTAATATTATACTACAGTTTCCGTATAAATAAACTCAACTGAAATTTATATTAAAATCAGTATTGGGACTTTTAAAAAATAATAACAAATACATTGAAAAACAGATTCCTGCCTTCATGATTACTACCGTAATAACAAAACATTCTGAAGGGACTATTTTTCTTATTGTTTTAAGTAATTGCTCCCCGCAACCCTAAAAAACCTTGTACATTGTGCATTCAGTGTCTTAGTTTGCTGGTCCCATTTGTGACTTGAATTTTCTTTTCTTCTTTGAAGATAGGCCTTATATTGATTTATATTATGTTCTATACAATGCAAGATGCAAAATTCATGTATTTGTTATTATTTTACAGGTATTAGTGAAACTGAAACCACGTTCATTTTTTGCTACTCTCAGAAAAACCACAGACACACATAAATCATCAAAGAAGTAAAATTTGTCTAAGTTATTGATTATGTAACTGAAAATTACATGACTCATTTGTCCAATTTTATGAGGACATAATGTCAATTTTTCATAGACACATCAACAGATGAAAAATGAATCCATTTAAAAATCTCAGCTACATAAATAAATTAAAGGATTTTTACCAATTAAGTTTAAATAGCACAAACCATCCTTTGGTATGATTTAAAAACTTTTTTAAAATGTACTGCATTTATTAAAATAAATATATAATTGAAATAGTAATATTTTAGAAATCTATATAAGATGTTTTATGGGTATTTTTAAAAGTGCATTATGATCCTTGTTTTGCTTAGGAGAAAGTTGACATTATGTCATACTCTTTTCCTCATTTGTCTTCAGCCACTTCCCCTAAATAATACGAGGAAAAATAGGCACAAGAAAGAGGATAAACGAATAATAGACAATACTTGAACAGATGAAAGGAGGTAGAAATACAATATAATATATATAACTGGAATGGAATTTAACCTCCATCAATGTTGCTAAAGTGAGACCAACCTAGAATTATCATAAATTAGTTTTGCATTTGACAATATGACCTTTTGTTTCCTTTTCACCTTAAAAAGATTGAGATGTTTTTAAAATTCATCAGAAAGTATTTAAATTTTAACCTGCATTCTTTATTAATGAGACTTTTAAAATGAGCTAAATTTTAATGTCAAAATGACAGGCAACTAATTTTGGCACATCATCAATACATACAGAATGTAGAGACCAACTTAAACAAGATTTAAGCAGTCACAATCTATACATCACATCCACACATCTATACTTTATTAAAAATAATCCTTAAAATCCATAACATACATTTTACAAAATTAAACCATACAACTGATATGATTTATAACAATCACTTTCCCAGATGTGCATGCCTATTTAACTCTATACCAACTAATTAATAATTTCCTTCAAAATAAATGGTATAATTGAAGTACTAAATGTGAAAAATGTATCTGAAATGAAATACATCTACAATATAACACATTACTCATTTTTTTAGTTAAATGTTTTCAGAGAAGTGTAGAATAAGCATTCAACTATGTGTACAATACATTATTCAACAAGTTTCAAGTTCATCTGCACGAACTAGTTAGGAAAAATTAAATGAGACCATTTATAAGTTTTCTCTACTAAAGTTAGTCTTTAGTAAATTTTGAGTCCTAACTGATTATCAATTTTATATCATTCAACCATTCCAAAAATCAATCCAGTAAGATTATACTATAAAATTATAATTGTATGATTCCAAAATCTACTGGATTTAGCTAACAAGTTAAAATTCTTGTCAATTATTTCAGAAACCATTTAAAGGATGGACTTCATTTCCAATCTTGTACATCTGCTTATTTATTCATATTGATTAAATTACAAGCAAGCTTAGAGAAATGTTGAAAAATACTTATAATACCAAGACCTTTTTTTATCATAGATCACAGGAAATTCATGGGTATGCTAGGTAGTAAAATATGATATCAATAAGAAAAAAATCCTAATAACATCTTCTATGGGATCCTTCCACAACTGTGTACAGATAGAAAATCCATATAGAATAAAATATAGACATCAACAGCAAAAATATCTGAGATATATTCTGGGACACAAGAAAGCTCTTGTGTCTGCTGAAATGAATAATGAGCTATAAGCGTTCAGCACAGCATATTAATCCACTAGGATAGCCCCCTGTATATGATCAGAGAGGTCAGAGCCTAGAGTGGAATATGTTGACCTATGTGCCTATCTTTCTGGCTTGTAAGTAAAAATCTGTAACACATAATTTTCTTGAGCTTTATCAATCTGATTTTTAAAAAAACTATTTAAAACACTTGAAGCAGAATCAAGTTAGTTCTGCAGGGAAAGAAATCCTAGGAGTTTAGATCAGTAACCTAGATCTATGCATGTTTAAAATGGTCATAGGAATGACTATTCATTGTTTTTAAAGATGTATGATCTGTTTATTTCTGTACTTTTTCATGAGAAGAGTACCTATGTATCACTGTTGCAACAACAACCTAGATGCAACAGTAGGATGAGGTCATGACAACCAATCAGAAGTCACTAGTGAAGCGTAAAAGTAAACATAGCTGTTGGAGATGCAGCTCAGCTTGAAAAATGCCCCCTCCATTATTTGAGCAATTTTCTCAAGACGTGACCTGAGACTGAAATGCCTAAAATGTCAGTTGACTTCTTTTTGTATTTTCACCCAATGTGCATTTTGGCAACTGCACCCTGCTAACACTTTGTAATATTTTCATCCCAGTTACACCACATCGCTTAGACTCCTGCATTCCACTGCTGTGTCCAAGTGTATAAAAATGCTATATTACTGCCAAACGTCATATTGCTCCACAAAGTTTTCAACTTAAAATAGCTCATCCAGTTAGGCAAGAAAAGAAAACATGCCACAAAAAGTTTTTAGGGGACCACCTGTTGTCTATTATTTTTACATAGCACTTACTCATAAATCATAACACAGGGTAATTAATCAAGCTGTCAAAGAAAAGGTCAAAGGTTATACAGGGGAGTCAGAAGGTCATTCATGGACTGATAGAGGTCAGGGTCACACCACATTCCTCATTATCAAGTTGGGATGAGAGACGACCCAAGCAAACAAAAGTGAAAGCAGATGGAGAAGTGAGTGGATGAAAAAGAAAGAAAACTTGACAAACAAAAAGAAAAGTGAAAGAAGAGTGTCGGCTGCCTTCAAATTAAGCACAGAATAGAACCAAAACACACTGGAATCTGCTCAGAAATGTTCTATGTAACATAAAGAAACTATATTTTCATTTTTTAAATGTGACATAATTTAGATGTTTCAAAAGAAATAAACAACATCACTACATATTTTGACTATATCGTACAAATATCCAACAATTACAAGCAAATCAGATAAAGAAATTATGTTGAACATAATCAATTTTCCCCACCTCCACTTTCTGGGTATAGCCTATAGAATCATAATAAAATCTTTGCATTTGTATAAAAAATAGTATTGAAATTATACTCTTCAAAACTACAAATATTCATTAACACAAAGCATCATAAAAGTCCTTCTGGATGACACAAGAGTTATAAAATATTCTATCATTACACTGACCTGAATTAGATGCAGAATAGTGTGCAAAATTAGCTGTCACCCTTTCCTCAAAATCTTTGCTAATCTCATTTTGAATGTTTGCAGCTTTATCAACACATGCATCAATGTCAGCTCCTTGGTTACTGAACCGCAGTACTTGGAAGAAGATATAATTAAAATGTTTTGGCACAGAAAAGGTGAAATTGTATCTTCCCGTATTCCCCAAGGACTCTGTAAAACATGTAGGATATATTGACAAACACACACCCTTGTCTAGAGCCCTGACATTCCAGGTCACCAACTGCTATTTATTTCAGAACATTTGCACTTATCCATACAATCACCTGCTGTGTTACTAACTTTTAATGGCTGTTGAAAATTTAAAACTAAACAAAAAAAGTTTCAGTGCCTGATAACTACTTAAACGTATTAAATGTCTCAGTTATCTGGGTTTTGGTTTTATTTCCCCTTTTAATTTTATCATAAACATTTAAATTATATATATAAATATAAATTATATATACAGTACATGAAACTTCCTTAAACTCAATAAAACTTAGATAAGATACTGCCACAGCATTTACACAATTATAAATTCATATTAAAAACAATGCTTTATTGCGAATTATTATCACATTATATACAAAAGACAAGATCTGAGAACGCTGAATCTTTTTAAAATCTTATAAATAAATTTCAGCTAACCCTAATCTTAATTTCTACAACATACACATTATAGAATATGTTGAGTGCCTCATTTTGACCAAAAGCTCAAATACAGCAGATATTCAAGGAAAGCATTATTGTCTGTTAAGTATTAATATAAATTTATGATAAAGATTGCTTCATAATATTTCTCGCGATAAATATGAAGTTCCTCACTTTATCTCTTCTACCATTGCTCCTGAAATGGCCTTAGACAAGCTCATTACAATATAAACTCTTAACTTTGATCTTTGGCCAGCATAAAACCACTATTTTTCATTCAGCCTTAAGCCTCAGCCTTCAACTTTGGAACAACGTAAGCAATATTATGTTTGAAATGTCTTGAATTCTGAACACTTCAAGCTCAAAAAGCACAGTTTTGACCTTAAGGATGTGTTCTGATACTATTCCCAGCATCCAGAATAGTCAGAACAATGTTGAAACACTTCTAATAAGGTCAGGACAACCTATTTTAAATTCAAAATGTTTCATGTTTGAAGTACCTTGCACATTTCTAAATGTAAGTATATTGCTGTAGGGCTGTACGATTATAGATTTATGGATATACAATGAACTCAAATACTGCATGGATTATGAGATATTACTAGTTTTACTGGAAATAAGCTGTAAAGAATCATACATTTAAATATAGATGTTTCACTGTCATAAATAGAAATGTACTGTACATAAGAGTTATCCTCATAGTTCTAGCTTATCAATGATTCCCTTGGTAAAATACAAAATATCTTTGGATTCCGTGCATTCACCAACAGAAATTGGAACAAAAGTAAATTCTAGATGAATTCTAAGAATAACTTGTATATTTCTAATATGTGAAGTCATATATACTAAATGACAAAAATGGTATGTGATAGTTGAAAGGGTTTTCAGATAGTTGAAATAACTGAGAAATAAACTACCTTACTACCTCCCCCCCGATATCAGAACTACTGCCGATCTCCGCTCCTTCCGACAGAAACTCAAGACCCACCTGTTCCAATTAGCTGGCCTGGCCCATTTATAGTCCCATTGTATACCTCCTGGCAAACATTTCATCCCGGGATAGTTTTTAGGGGTAGTTTTAATGCATTTTTAAATTTTTAAATTTTAAATTTGAACTTTAACTATTATTGTACAGTAAATTATATGTTACCTCCTCCCACCACACCCATATCTATTTTATATTTATATCTATGTATATTACTGTGTTTTAAATATGACTGTACACCGCCCCGAGTCCCTTCTGGGAGAGGGCGTGGTTTAGAAATCAAATAAAAGTTAAAGTTAAAGTTAGTGTTACAATTGAAAACTGTGACAAATACCTATGTTGAGTATTATAGCCAGCCAGTCTTTCTGCAGGATATTATTTCTTCATAGCATTTTCTGGTTTTTCTTTTTCGATCAACTGAGCTTTGATCCATTGGTTACAACAGAAATTGACCAATCAGCTTGTCATCTGAATCTGATGTCATAGATTGAGAGAGAATGATTGGCCCAAACACACCCAGCTGGCTATCATGGGTAAGGTTGGACTAAAACTCACAGTTTCCTGGTTTCTAACCGGCTGCCATAACCAGACCAAACTAGCTTTCTTTTTCCCCAGGATATGGTTGAGAAGTTTTAGCATTTCAATTCAAGCAAGTAAACTCTGTATTTTCCTTTCTCTCAAAATGACATTAAGTATTCCTTGATTCAGTGTTTTGCATGCTTATTTTTTTTTTAATGTGACTTTTGTTGACTCATTAGCAACTTTTCAGGACAAAACAAACTTCTTGGATGGGAAGCAAAACGTTTTCAAAGAAAAAAATCAAGAAAGTCCAGTTGCCTTTTGAAAAGCAATCTTGGGTTTTTGGGACTCACATTAGATTCATGGTTAGAAATAATAATTAGACCTTACAACAAAACACACAGGATATTTTCACTGTCTAGTGGGAGAAATGCTTCTTTTAAGGACGTCATCTCTCTTGTCCTCCTCTGGACATTATTTCGCTACTATTTTAGTATTTATCAAGCCATTTTCATCTACTCTTTCTTGTAGTATTCTTGTTTTTTCAATCAATATTCCATGCATAAAGATATTAAATATTTTCTTATTCCATTTTTTCTAATAGATAGGTATTTTACAATACTTGGAATCATTCAAGACAAATTCTGCTATTTTACTTGGAAGTTGGGAGAAAGCATTTGATTTCTTAACTGATATTCATTCATCTTAATTTAGTTTTAAAGGTAATAATACAATATCACCATGCATAAGAAAAAAATCTGTTTCTCTGACAGAGAAAGCTAAAACAGTTACATTCCATGCATTGCCAGGCCTCTAATACCTTTATTCTAAAATTAAATGACTAGGGGGTAATTCAACATAGTATCTGTGTAGTTTTCTTAGCCACTATATTTTGAACATAACATTCCACAAATAGAATATACAGAGAGCTAGAGGCACTCTTCTTTAAA